>NC_053129.1:35082629-35087629 GCF_010015445.1 Perca fluviatilis
AATATGCTATGAAATTGAATAAAAAACACCCAAAATTCAAAGAAAGTAGTGAAAGTTTTAATTTCAGGCAATTTGGATGAAAGAAACCCAAATTTCTGATATAGACACTTTTTGAAAATGGCTCAAATTTGACAACAGAATGGTTGATAAAAAAAGGGATTTGGGGACAAACTGAGGTAGACTGTGTGAACATCCCACCACGCCGCCGTCATGGTGGCTGGGGAGGATCTGGTGTTGACCAGCCCCAGACCAACGCGTCCCCACAAACGGGACGATCTGGGGTGGCCCGGGCTGAACGCCGCACAACCCCACAAACAACACACACACACACACACACACATCACAAACACACACACACACGACACACACGACACACACACACACACAGCACACACAAACGACACACCGGACACACACACACACACAACGAAGGAAGAGGAAAATAACGGAGCGACAACACGGACCGAGAAGGATCAGAACAAGACATGGAAAACGAAATGAAAATAGTGAGATGCACAGCCTGAAACACACAACACACTGAACAACAAGGACGAGGCACAGAACCACAGCACCCAAGGACAGAACCCAAGAAACCCAGAAACACACAGGAAACCCAGGTGTGGAAACCCTGGAAACAGGAAACCGAGGAAACCAGGTGAACCCCAGGAACCCCAGGAAACCCCGTGGTCCTATCTCAGGACAACAGCACAACCAGACAAATCTTTGATGGGCGCAGGTGAGTGGGTCATTTTGATGATCAATGAATTTTAAATCCGGGAAGTATGGGAGTGGAAATTGAGATTTAAGAACAAATATAATCAACCAAAAAAAAAAAAAAGAGAGAGAATGAGGAAAAAACAAAAGAAAATGTAAAGGGGGAGAGGAGGGGGGGGGGGGGGGGGGGGGGGGGGGGGGGGGGGGGGGGGGGGGGGGGGGGGGGGGGGGGGGGGGGGGGGGGGGGGGGGGGGGGGGGGGGGGGGGGGGGGGGGGGGGGGGGGGGGGGGGGGGGGGGGGGGGGGGGGGGGGATGGATGGGGGGGGAGTGGTGTAGTGATTGAGTGAGTGTGTGTGGTGTAGTGTGTGTGTGTGTATGATTGTGTGTGTGTGTGTGGGGAGATTGTGTGTGTGTGTGTGTGTGTGTGGATTGTGTGTGTGTGTGTATGTATGGTGTGTGTGTGTATGTGATTGTGTGTGTGTGTGTATGTGGATTGTGTGTGTGTGTGTGTGATTGTGTGTGTGTGTGATGTGATTGAGTGTGTGTGTGTGTGTGATTGTGTGTGTGTATGTGATTGTGTGTGTGTGTGTGTGATTGTGTGTGTGTGTGTATGTGATTGAGTCTGTGTGTGTGTATGTGATTGAGTGAGTGTGTTTATGTGATTGTGTGTGTGTATGTAATTGAGTCTGTGTGTGTGTGTGTGTGATTGATTGTGTGTGTGTGTGTGAGTGTGTGTGTGTGAGTGTGATTGTGTGTGTGTGTGTGTTTGTGTATGTGATTGAGTCTGTGTGTGTGTGTGTGTGTGTGTGTGTGAGTCAGGTATCTGGTGTCATGCTCATCCATAATGCATGAGGGGGCTTGTTACCGTGGCAACACAAATTGAAGGTTACCCCACCCTTCCTCTCCTCTCTGGGGCAAAACTGGTCGTCGACAGCAGCCAATCAGCTCCCTGGGTTGATACTCCCCCAATATTTAGAAGAGGTAGATGTGTCACCCAGTGAGAGCGTGCGCCCCATGTAGGCCCAGTCCTTTGCAGCGGCCAGGGTTCGAGTCCCACCTGCTACCCTTTGCTGTGTGTCCTACCCCCCCACCCAACACGCACACACACACACACACACACAGACACACACACACACACACACACAAAGACAGACACACGCACACACACACACACAGACACAGACACAGATACAGACACGCACACACACAGACACACACCACACACAGACACAGACACATCAGACATACGCACACAACAAACACACACACCTACAGCACACACACACACACACAGAACACACACACACACACACACACACACACAGCAGACAGACAAATACACACACACACACAGACAGACACACACACACACACACAGACAACCACAAATACAGACACACGCAACACAACACACAGACAGACACACACACACACACACACACACACACACAGACACACACACAGATACACACACACACACACACACACACACACACACACACACACACACACAACACACACACACACACACACACACACACAACACACACACACACACACACACACACATTTAGAAGGGTTAAATATATATATCTGTGTATCTGTTTCCTGAGTGAAGGTGAATCAGAGCTTCAGCCTGAGAGAAGAGCAGCTGGTTGTTCCTAAGACACAATCAGAGAGCAAGCTGTCAGCCCCCCCCTCCCCCATCATGTCTCTCTGCAGCCCCCCCCCCTCCCCCATCATGTCTCTCTGCAGCCCCCCCCCTCCCTCCCCCATCATGTCTCTCTGTGGGACCGTATAGTAAAAGGGAGGGAGGGTGCAGGGTCCTCCTGCTCGTGTATACTGGGAGAACTGGTAGGACCCAGTTATTCACCCCTCCTTCAGCCTGGCTGACCCAGACCCTTCTCAGCTCTAACTGAGAGTGTGGGGGGGGGGGGGAGCTTCATTCACAGCCCATTTCCAAAGCCGCTCAAATGCCTCTGGGCTCATTGGATAGTCCTTCAACCAATCAGAGCAACGATCTGGGTGACGCTGCGCTTCGGTAGCCGTCATGTTGAATGTAAACATGAAGCTGCTCGTCGTCCTGTAGAGCCCGCCTCGATGGTTGTGATTGGTGTAGAGCCCGCCTCGATGGTTGTGATTGGTGTAGAGCCCGCCTCGATGGTTGTGATTGGTGTAGAGCCGCCTCGATGGTTGTGATTGGTGTAGAGGCCACCGATGGTTGTGATTGGTGTAGAGCCCACCGATGGTTGTGATTGGTGTAGAGCCCCACTCGATGGTTGTGATTGGTGTAGAGCCGGCCTCGATGGTTGTGATTGGTGTAGAGCCCTCGATGGTTGTGATTGGTGTAAGCGCACCATGGTTGTGATTGGTGTAGAGCCCGACCCGATGGTTGTGATTGGTGTAGAGCCCGCCTCGATGGTTGTGATTGGTGTAGAGCCCCTCCTCGATGGTTGTGATTGGTGTAGAGCCCGCCTCGATGGTTGTGATTGGTGTAGAGCCCGCCTCGACGGTTGTGATTGGTGTAGAGCCCTCCTCGACGGTTGTGATTGGTGTAGAGCCGGCCTCGATGGTTGTGATTGGTGTAGAGCCCGCCTCGATGGTTGTGATTGGTGTAGAGCCCGCCTCGACGGTTGTGATTGGTGTAGAGCCCTCCTCGATGGTTGTGATTGGTGTAGAGCCCGCCTCGATGGTTGTGATTGGTGTAGAGCCCGCCTCGATGGTTGTGATTGGTGTAGAGCCCGCCTCGATGGTTGTGATTGGTGTAGAGCCCGCCTCAACGGTTGTGATTGGTGTAGAGCCCGCCTCAACGGTTATTATTGGTGTAGAGCCCTCCTCAACGGTTGTGATTGGTGTAGAGCCCGCCTCAACGGTTATTATTGGTGTAGAGCCCTCCTCAACGGTTGTGATTGGTGTAGAGCCCTCCTCGATGGTTGTGATTGGTGTAGAGCCCGCCTCGATGGTTGTGATTGGTGTAGAGCCCGCCTCGATGGTTGTGATTGGTGTAGAGCCCGCCTCGATGGTTGTGATTGGTGTAGAGCCCTCCTCAACGGTTGTGATTGGTGTAGAGCCCTCCTCAACGGTTGTGATTGGTGTAAAGCCCTCCTCGATGGTTGTGATTGGTGTAAAGCCCTCATCAATGGTTGTGATTGGTGCCTCGATTTTGGGGACATTGGAAATGGGCTTGAATGGGCTCTTCGCCAGACTGACTTGCTGAGCTAATCTCAAATTTGCCAGAAGTTTGTCAGAGTTTACCCAGGCTACCCCGCCTTCACAATCGCACTTGAAATCCCAATACAGCAAAAATGGACCTACAACGAAGTTGGTTCACTGCTAGCTACAAGTTAGCAATCAAACACAACAAAGGCTGTCACTTGAATGGCGTTTTGAGCTAATGTTAGCAATCAAACGATCATAGATAGCTAAAACATTAGCAATCAAACGATCATAGATAGCTAAAACGTTAGCGATCAAACAATCATAGATAGCTAAATGGCTTTCTACGTCACTACTACTAGTCACTAATCTACAAAAGAACTACTTACATTTTGTCACTGCCCGATGTGAGTCGAGTGCAGATATGAGTCGCGCATGCGTCACTTTGCGACAAGTAGCCTCCAAGATGCTAACGAGAGACTTCTGCCATGTCAATACAGTAAAAAATGGACCTACAACAAAGTTGGTTCACTGCTAGCTACAAGTTAGCAATCAAAACACAACAAAGACTGTCACCGGAACGGCGTTTTGAGCTAACGTTAGCAATCAGACAATCATAGATGGCTACAACGTTAGCAATCAGACAATCATAGATAGCTACAACGTTAGCAATCAGACAATCATAGATAGCTACAACGTTAGCAATCTAACAATCATAGATAGCTAAAAGGTTTTTGAAATGATTACCATCTCCTGTTATTGTGTGTAAAGAGAAAAGTTTATTATTTTAAGGATTTCACAAATTTCAGTATGACACGTTATACCGTAAAACATTGTAATCTGAGCATGCTCGACTCACATCTGATAGTGACTGATGTCCCTGTTCTGCAGGTATTCCACGCAAAGTGTGAAGTGCGCCCTCGTTTAGAAGAAGTCTCCCGGCTAATCCTGCCTTGTACTAACTGAAGTTAGAGAAACAGCTAGCTAGCTCATGTAGTCCTTACCTAGCTACTGAGCATGTAGTCCTTACCTAGCTACTGAGCATGTAGTCCTTACCTAGCTACTGAGCATGTAGTCCTTACCTAGCTACTGAGCATGTAGTCTTACCTAGCTACTGAGCATGTAGTCCT
>NC_053129.1:35100129-35120129 GCF_010015445.1 Perca fluviatilis
GGACAGACCCAGGTCTCTTGGTAGGAGGTGTCTGACGGGACAGACCCAGGCTCTTGGTAGGAGGGGTCTGACGGTGCTCGTTGGGGGTGTGATGTGGCAATAACAGTCACAATAAATACACAGGGCGTAGCAGGGTGTAGTAGGGCACTGGGCGGTGTAGGCGTTGCAGGACATAGCGGGGCATAGCCAGGCGTACCTGGACGTAGTAGGGCATAGCATGGCGTAGCAGGACATAGCATGGCATAGTAGGGTGTACCTGGACATAGCATGACGTAGCAGGACGTAGCATAGCGTACCTGGACATAGCATGACGTAGCATGGCATAGCAGGGCGTACCTGGACATAGCATGACGTAGCAGGACGTAGCATAGCGTACCTGGACATAGCATGACGTAGCATGGCATAGCAGGGCGTACCTGGACATAGCATGACGTAGCAGGGTGTAGTAGGGTGTACCTGGACATAGCATGACGTAGCAGGGTGTAGTAGGGTGTACCTGGACGTAGCATGACGTAGCAGGGCGTAGTAGGGCGTACCTGGACATAGCATGACGTAGCATGGCGTAGTAGGGCGTACCTGGACGTAGCATGACGTAGCATGGCGTAGTAGGGCGTACCTGGACGTAGCATGACGTAGCATGGCGTAGTAGGGTGTACCTGGACGTAGCATGACGTAGTAGGGCGTACCTGGACGTAGCATGACGTAGCATGACGTAGCAGGGTGTACCTGGACGTAGCATGACGTAGTAGGGCGTACCTGGACGTAGCATGACGTAGCATGACGTAGTAGGGTGTACCTGGACGTAGCATGACGTAGCATGACGTAGCATGACGTAGTAGGGTGTACCTGGACGTAGCATGGCGTAGCATGACGTAGCATGGCGTAGTAGGGTGTACCTGGACGTAGCATGGCGTAGCATGACGTAGCATGGCGTAGTAGGGTGTACCTGGACGTAGCATGACGTAGTAGGGCGTACCTGGACGTAGCATGACGTAGCATGACGTAGCAGGGTGTACCTGGACGTAGCATGACGTAGTAGGGCGTACCTGGACGTAGCATGACGTAGCATGACGTAGTAGGGTGTACCTGGACGTAGCATGGCGTAGTAGGGTGTACCTGGACGTAGCATGACGTAGCATGACGTAGCATGACGTAGTAGGGTGTACCTGGACGTAGCATGGCGTAGCAGGGTGTACCTGGACGTAGCATGGCGTAGTAGGGTGTAGTAGGGTGTACCTGGACGTAGCATGACGTAGTAGGGTGTACCTGGACGTAGCATGGCGTAGCAGGGTGTAGTAGGGTGTACCTGGACGTAGCATGATGTAGCATGACGTACCTGGACGTAGCATGACGTAGCATGGCGTAGTAGGGTGTACCTGGACGTAGCATGGCGTAGCAAGGTGTAGTAGGGTGTACCTGGACGTAGCATGACGTAGTAGGGCGTAGCATGGCGTACCTGGACGTAGCATGGTGTAGCAGGACGTAGCAGGGTGTACCTGGACGTAGCATGGCGTAGCAAGGTGTAGTAGGGTGTACCTGGACGTAGCATGACGTAGTAGGGCGTAGCATGGCGTACCTGGACGTAGCATGGTGTAGCAGTTGTTGACGGCTATTTGTTGTCTACTTGTCACCTTTTTGACATTGTTGTGGATATTTTGTCACTATATCTGATATAAGATCTTATCTAATCTAATAATATGTCAGAATATATTCTTATAACCATTTCATATTCATGCACAGTTCAGGTGCTGGAAGCAGAAAATATTTGGCATTACTTTCATGTATCATTTGTCCTTTTCCGGTTGGTTTTAATGGTTCTGTGTCGTACTTTAAGACTCTGCCGAGTCATCTTATCACCTAAGGAAAAAATATAATTACTCATTAACAGCCTGGTTCAGAGTCAGTTTATTACGGTTTAAAGTTCCTGTTACTAATCACCTTCAGGTAGCCTTCTGTAGCACACACAGCTAGGGTCCTATCTCACACCCAGCTCAGCACAAAGCCCGATGCAAAGTCTCTTTGCTAGTTTAACCCTTGTGTTGTCCTTCGGGTCCCAGTGACCCGAAGGACAACACAAGGATTATGTACTTCCGTTTACTTTGTTGAGAATTGCTCTCTAAACAAGGGTTAATACAGCACCTTAGTTCTTGTTTGTACAGCATTTTGGTCAGCTTAAACTGTGTTTAAATGTGTTCTAGAAATAAACTTTACTTACTTACTTTACAAGAAACAGAGTTTAGAGAGCAATTCTCAACAAAGTAAACGGAAGTACATCATCCTTGTGTTGTCCTTCGGGTCACTTGGACCCGAAGGACAACACAAGGGTTAAGACCGTCCAGCGCCAGCGTTGTTTAAATAACAAATGCACCTGCACCCATCTGTGGCCCATGGGCGTGCTGGTCTTACAGGGAGGTGTGTTCAGGTGCATTCTGGGCGTATTGCTATCTTAGATTAGATTACCCAGAAGTCAAATTCCTTGTTTGTTTGTGCAAACATGGCCAACAAAGCTGATTCTGATTCTGATTGAGGCAGCGGGAAGTGATCACACCATTGACCAACAAAAACCTGGTCTAAAGTCAATAACGCAGCATTTCATTGTTATTTTAACAGAGCATTAGTAAAATGCTCCTAGGCTCGTGCACAGCGCGCGCACACTATGCTTGTTACACACACAGGGACGCACAGCAGCACACACACATGCAGAAGATTACAAATAACGCCACTACACTAAGCCTTTAGTTCACCAGTGTTAGCGGCTACACTAAGCCTTTAGTTCACCAGTGTTAGCGGCTACACTGAGCCTTTAGTTAACCAGTGTTAGCATTCACACTGAGCCTTTAGTTAACCAGTGTTAGCGGCTACACTGAGCCTTTAGTTAACCAGTGTTAGCGGCTACATTGAGTCTTTAGTTAACCAGTGTTAGCGGCTACACTGAGCCTTTAGTTAACCAGTGTTAGCGGCTACACTGAGCCTTTAGTTAACCAGTGTTAGCGGCTACACTGAGTCTTTAGTTAACCAGTGTTAGCGGCTACACTGAGCCTTTAGTTAACCAGTGTTAGCGGCTACACTGAGCCTTTAGTTACCCAGTGTTAGCGGCTACACTGAGCCTTTAGTTACCCAGTGTTAGCGGCTACACTGACCCTTTAGTTAACCAGTGTTAGCGTCTACACTGAGCCTTTAGTTAACCAGTGTTAGCATTCACACTGAGCCTTTAGTTAACCAGTGTTAGCGGCTACACTGAGCCTTTAGTTACCCAGTGTTAGCGGCTACACTGAGCCTTTAGTTAACCAGTGTTAGCGTCTACACTGAGCCTTTAGTTAACCAGGGTTAGCGGCTACACTGAGCCTTTAGTTAACCAGTGTTAGCGGCTACACTGAGCCTTTAGTTAACCTGTGTTAGCGGCTACACTGAGCCTTTAGTTAACCAGTGTTAGCATTCACACTGATCCTTTAGTTACCCAGTGTTAGCGGCTACACTGAGCCTTTAGTTAACCAGTGTTAGCGGCTACACTGAGCCTTTAGTTAACCAGGGTTAGCGGCTACACTGAGCCTTTAGTTAACCAGTGTTAGCGGCTACACTGAGCCTTTAGTTACCCAGTGTTAGCGGCTACACTGAGCCTTTAGTTAACCAGGGTTAGCGGCTACACTGAGCCTTTAGTTAACCAGTGTTAGCGGCTACACTGAGCCTTTAGTTACCCAGGGTTAGCAGCTACACTGAGACAGTGGCTAATTGAACCATTAGCTAACAACTGCAGAACCAAACAAGCTAACCTCTTGATTGAACCAACAGTTGAAAATGTTGGGTTCACTTTCTGTTCAAAGTGATACTTAAAAGTGAATCTTAATCGTAGCAGTATTTCAATTCACATCATGGAATTTCAGAGTTTAATTCAGAATTTAGCGTTTTCTTCGTCTTCAAGCTGAATCTCCACACATCTTACATTAAAACACAGGTCTGTTAGGAATTACATAAATTACATGAATAACAACTTGAACAACAAATACTGACAATTACAAATGTAAACACAACGCCCTCCCCACCACTCACACATCAACAAAGAGTAAATACTGATCCTGCAAAGTACCGTAGCACTTTTCTTTTCTTGTAAAAAACAAAACTAAGGCGACTGAGTGGAATAATCATTGGCACTTTCTCCAAACTAATTTCTGTGAACACTGTGAAGTTATGGTTTAACACACTGGTTCTCAAACTGTGGCACAAGTACCACTGGTGGTACGTTAGCTCCCTCTAGTGGTACGCGAGCTCCCTCTAGTGGTACGTTAGCTACCTCTAGTGGTATGTTAGCTCCGTTGGCTCCCTCTAGTGGTACGTTAGGTCCCTCTAGTGGTACGTTAGCTCCCTCTAGTGGTATGTTAGCTCCCGTTAGCTACCTCTAGTGGTACGTTAGCTCCCTCTAGTGGTACGTTAGCTTCCTCTAGTGGTAGGTTAGCTCCCTCTAGTGGTACGTTAGCTCCCTCTAGTGGTACATTAGCTCCCTCTAGTGGTAGGTTAGCTCCCTCTAGTGGTAGGTTAGCTACCTCTAGTGGTACGTTAGCTACCTCTAGTGGTACGTTAGCTACCTCTAGTGGTACGTTAGCTCCCTCTAGTGGTACGCGAGCTCCCTCTAGTGGTACCCGAGCTCCCTCTAGTGGTACGTTAGCTCCGTCTAGTGGTACGCGAGCTCCCTCTAGTGGTACCCGAGCTCCCTCTAGTGGTACGTTAGCTACCTCTAGTGGTACGTTAGCTACCTCTAGTGGTACGTTAGCTACCTCTAGTGGTACCCAAGCTCCCTCTAGTGGTATAATACTAGAGCTGTTCCAATATCGCCTCTGATACTGCCTAAAATGCTGGTATCGGTATCAGAAAGTACTGTTTATGGAGTTTATGTACCGATCCGATACCAGATAATTTAATAATCTACTTTTAGGTGGTTTATTTATGTTCTTTTTCCGTTATGACTCACTGTTGTAGAAATATTTTATCAACAAAATATGTATATGTGCTCGTTGCAAAAGAGCTGTTTTAGTCATTGAGGAAGTGGTTAAAAGTACTCCGGGTGACCTCTGATGCACATAGGGTTGCAAAATTCCAGGAATTTTCAAAGTTGGAAACTTTCCATGGAAATTAACGGGAATTAGCGGGAATTAATGGGAATAAACTGGATAGTTGTAATATTGCTTGTTATAAAACTGTTAGTACATACTGCTAATACATAACCCATTGCTATTATTAACCTATATCTGTTTTAATTGTATAGCCCACTAACCATAGTAAATAAAAACTGGATTGTTTCCAAAATTCCCCAGCTAAACATTCCATGGAAAGTTTCCGGAAATTTACAGGAAAATTTTCGCCCCTTTGCAACCCTAGATGCACAAAAAGTTAAGCTTAAATCATAGAAATACCTCTGATGCAGTGGTGTAGTCTACGTGATATGCAGGTATACGCAGTAAACCCACTAAGAAAGCTCCAGCGTTTCATTATACCCACCTACAAATGTGCAATGGCACATAACAACATACTTTCCATTATATTTTTGATATATTTTGAATTGTTTTCCTTCACATAGGCTAAATAAAGGTATTTCCACTGTAAACTGGTGCATAAAAGTGTATCAAAATGCAGAAAATTAAGTCTTTGACGCCCCACTTTGATATGTCCATTCTGGTCTATGTATTTATGTAGAACAGTATACCCGCTAAAATACATTAGACCAGGGGTCTTCAATGTTTTTTTAAGCCAAGGACCCCCTAACTGAAAGAGAGATGGAACAGGGACCCCCTGCTATGTAGAAAATGAAGTTGCATATTAAACTGGGCCTACAATAACATGTAGGGCGGCCTAAAGCCTTCATACCTTTGTTTGCATAGGCTATTAAAATAGCCTAATAATTGTTGGCATGATTTTAGAAATCATGTTTTAATGTTAAAAATACATGTGGCACAGTGAATCCTTAAAATTAACTGTATCTGTGGATGGCTACCTTAGTGACTACCTTGCCTATAGGCCAGTATGCCTATTATCAGGGTTAGGGGTTAGGTTAGGTGTATTTGCTAATAATATGTTGGATTCATGTTAGGACTTTTTAATTTTTGAAAAAACTTAACAATAATTTGGAGGCCCCCCTGCATTTCCCCTGAGGACCCCCTAGGGGTCCCGGACCCCCTGTTGAAGACCCCTGCATTAGACTACACCACTGCTCTGATGCACAGTGACAGTTAAGCTTAAGTCATAACACCCCCCCCCCCCTTGTGAGGATAGGATAAAAGCTTGAAGGAGAGAACAGATCGGAGCTCATAATTCGGAGGACATCTTGGTGGACTGAGCTCTGACTTGATGTCTGTTGCTAGGGAAACTTAGTCTCTGTTTGTGAACCCACAGCTGTGTTGTAGCTCTTATGCTGGACTCAGTAAACTTTGCTTAACTGAACTCTTCTTCTCAGATTGATCCTTGTGTTTTGGTGAACTTAAGTCTGATTAAAGAAGGCGCATTAAAGGGAGATCTATCTCATTTTGACGTCACTGGGAGGCTATACGGCGACTGTAAAACAGCCTTTATCCACGTTCCCTCCAGGTACCAGCTCGCATTTTAATGAACCAGCAGAGGTCTATTTTAACGTGGTCTAACATAACGGTGGTACAGTACGTAGAGAGCCTGATATTCTCTGTGGTACGTGGGGTAAAACAGTTTGAGAAGCAGTGTGTTTAATAGATTATAACACGATGACAGTCAGATAGTCTGGGAGGAATGTGGACGAGAAAAAGTTCATTTTCTAACCTTCTTTGTTCATTCATTTACTTGTCTAACGCACAAAACTCTCTGGTCTGCTCCTTCCTTCGTTTACTCATCCACATAATCATCCTGGCTGTTCATACACTGAATGCTTTCATTCCCATCCTGCTCGGTCACTTCTCTATTCATGCTTTCGCTCATTCCTCCCTTTCTGCTTTGTCTTTCTGACCGGAGAGAATATACAGTCAGTTGGTACACCACAGAGGTTGCCATCAGGGCAGCTGCTCCATTTTTGAAGTTACAGTATATATACATATGTATATATATATCCCTTATCATTGCAGATTTGTCGAAGTTTGAGTCCAAATGCTGTCGTGGCAGTCGAACTTCCGTAATAGGGCAAACATTTCATCAAGTACAACCTGGTCAGCCTGTTTTTCGTACCCGGTCTGGTACTACGAATCCAAATAATACAGTATATTTAACTTGCTGCCGTGACCGTTGTGATTCTGTACCCGAGACAGAAAGGTAGGTCCATTTGATATGCTTCGGCTCCTCGTCTTTCTACACAAGTTTATGGAAATAAAATGCTGTTCACGGTCGTTCCTTTCCGTCCTCTGTTTCGTGTCCTTTTGTGTCTCATGTGGTCTTTTCCTTCTGGCTGCAGCGTCTGTCTGAAGCCTCCAGGGGGCGCTCGGTGGGCTCCTGGAGAAGGCTCTTCTGCTGGTCTTTGAGGCGGAGGTGTCTCGGTTTGACCGGCAGCGCCACGGCCAGCAGAACGCAGCCGACGTGGAGGCTGCAGTACCAGGACCTGCAGGAAGAAGCCAACAGGTGAGAGAGGTTTCAGGTGATCTAATAGAACACATTTTCAAGTCAACGTCAGGAACTGACGATCGGAAAGATTATTTTTCTAACTAAAACAAGTCGCCTGCTGAGTTAAAGGTATTGTGGAGGATTTTCTTTTTCCGTGGTGGATCATCAAGACTATTGGTCCTCCTAGTTGTCAATCATTCTGGCGCTATGCCACTTTTTTTCTCAAATTATTTCGACTTTTTTCCTCAAATTATTTTGACTTTTTTTCGCAAATTATTTCGACTTTTTTTCTCAAATTATTTTGACTTTTTTCCTCAAATTATTTTGACTTTTTTCCTCAAATTATTTCAACTTTTTTTCTCAAATTATTTTGACTTTTTTCCTCAAATTATTTTGACTTTTTTTCTGAAATTATTTTGACTTTTTTTCTCCAAATTATTTCGACTTTTTTTCTGAAATTATTTCGACTTTTTTTCTCCAAATTATTTTGACTTTTTTTCTCAAATTATTTCGACTTTTTTTCTCAAATTATTTTGACTTTTTTCCTCAAATTATTTCGACTTTTTTTCTCAAATTATTTCAACTTTTTTTCTCAAATTATTCGACTTTTTTTCTCCAAATTATTTTGAATTTTTTTCTCCAAATTATTTTGACTTTTTTTCTCCAAATTATTTCGACTTTTTTTCTCAAATTATTTCGACTTTTTTTCTCAAATTATTTCGACTTTTTTTCTCCAAATTATTTCGACTTTTTTTCTCAAATTATTTCAACTTTTTTTCTCAAATTATTTCGACTTTTTTTCTCCTAATTATTTTGAATTTTTTTCTCCAAATTATTTTGACTTTTTTTCTCAAATTATTTTGACTTTTTTTCTGAAATTATTTCGACTTTTTTTCTGAAATTATTTTCTAAATAATTATACGTGCTCGTCCCTAGGGTAGTTTTCACTTTCTGCACATGAATACTTTCAGGTGTATATATGTGGTGAGCTACGAGTGTCTACGAAAGGTATGACAAGAAGAGAAAGGCCTCTGATGCCTCAGTCGCCAAGTTTCTACTCGACAGGTAAAGTTTGGCTATTTGGAGAAATCCATTTAAAATCACTGCTAGTGAAAGTTGATGTAAGCTATGATTAGCGATGCTAGCCCTGGCACAAGTCACGCACCGCGCACACACGGTAAACATCTCAATTTGTGAAAAAGTGCAAATCTTCTTTCTGAAAGTAGCTCGTATGAACCATGCCGACAGCAACTTGTAAACAGTGCACTCTCGTGCACACGGAGTCAGGTTAAAGGCGCGCAAGCGTGGAACAGATCGCGCTGTGTCGTAAATCGTCGTAAAACATGAATGCGCGAACATCTCGCGCATGTCGAATCGTGCAGGCAGCACAGATCGCCTACCCACAGCCCGATCTAAAAAGGAAGCAAAAACAGCCTTTGACCGGCATGCAGTACAAATAAACAGAGCATCCCACCGGGAAATCTCCTGCTGGCCAATCCATGCCCTCTTGTTGTTCTGAAAAAGATTCTGTTTTAGAAATTTGGGTTTCTTTCAACCAAATAACCCAAATAGACGTGGATGGTGTAATGGGAAAAATTGCATTTAAGTATAATTCCTTATATTTTTATGTTTTATTTCTACTTTAATTCTCTCACATTATTGAAAGACAGTTTATCTCAGTTTCTGCTTAACTTTGTGAGGTGTCCAGTCTGGAACATAATGTGAGCACTGTTTGTCTGAACAGATAGGGGCTACAAGTTCACCCCTAAACTATCTCATGTTTTCCCATGCCAGTTAAGATGTAACTGGGGGGTGACAGTCGTACAGGGAGGAGGAGGTGAGATGGCTCAGAGATGTCTCTTGTATTTCTCCGATTGTCTTCATGTGTATCAGATTACCTGTAAAAATTGTAGCGTCATAATAATCTAAGTGTGTGTGTGCTGTCACTCTGAAGATGCATATAAGCCTGGTGTTATTGTTCACTGATTTAAGAAACTGACTCCACACTGGGCTGCGGCCTTTTGTGAAGTCATGTTGATCCTATTTGCAAATATATCTTTAATAAAATACAAAAACCCAACTTGGTTTTAGTCTCAGTCTTATTTGTTTAATTTTACTAAACTCTGAAAACTTCACACCCTGCTGCAAAGGAAACTTCCACTACAATGGTTCTCTACGACACTCTTCACAAGTAAAATAAATAATCAGTTTGGGCGCTAGAGAGCAGTCCATGGAGTAAGCTGCGTTTTGGGAAGCTCTGCTGAATTCTGTTTAAATACTTAGTTTTTAGCGTGTAATACTGTCCAAAAAGGTCTAAAATAAATATCCGAAGTCATGCAGTTGATACTGCCTACAACCCTGTTTTATTTTATTTCGAGCACACTCTGTCAATGGCGAAGAAAGAGGCCTCCTGCACACTGGCTGCGTGGCGTGTTTATTTGGGCTCCCATGGTAACAGGTGAGAGCGTGCACGCTGCCTGCGTGACACGCACGTCTCAGAAAACACGTGCGCGCCAGCGTGTTGTAAGCGTTTCCAGACAAAATAGAATAGGAAAATATGTTTAAATGTCGTTTAGACACAAATACATATTAATAAATGACATGTTGATGTTTGAAAGTCTCTAGTTTTGACATAAATGCAGATATATATATAAATGAAATTTAAAAAATAATAATACATAATGATAGATTTTCTATCACCGACCTGTAGAACTTGACGGAGGGACCCACGGACAGCAGGACGAAAGGCACCACCGTGTAACAGATGGCGATCTGAGTGGCGGCCCACGTGATGACATCATAGAGCGCTTTATGGCTGGGGGAGTGCAGGAAGTGTGGCCGAACGTTGTGTCGCACCTGAGAGAAGAAGACAGGTTAGTTACCCGGTGTTTAATTATTTCGACTTTTTTTCTGAAATTATTTCGACTTTTTTTTCAAATTATTTTGACTTTTTTTCTCTAATTATTTTGACTTTTTTTCTCCAAATTATTTTGACTTTTTTTCTCAAATTATTTTGACTTTTTTTTCAAATTATTTTGACTTTTTTTCTCCAAATTATTTCGACTTTTTTCTCAAATTAATTCAATGGGTGAAACCCCAGCGTCAATTGTACGTAGCTTTTAAATTATTTAGACTTTTTTTCTCAAATTATTCGACTTTTTTTCTCAAATTATTCGACTTTTTTTCTCAAATTATTTTGACTTTTTTTCTAGAATTATTTTGACTTTTTTTTCTGAAAATATTCTGACACTTTTCACAAATTTCTGACATTTTAGAGACCAAACAACTAATACATTCATCCAGAGATTAATTGTTAATGTCTGATGGACTAACAGTTAAAGGGCTAATCATCAGCTAACAGCTAACGGTTAAAGGGCTAATCATCAGCTAACAGCTAACGGTTAAAGAGCTAATCATCAGCTAACAGCTAATGGTTAGTTAAAGGGCTAATCATCAGCTAACAGCTAACAGTTAAAGGGCTAATCATCAGCTAACAGTTAACGGTTAAAGGGCTAATCATCAGCTAACAGTTAACGGTTAAAGGGCTAATCATCAGCTAACAGCTAACGGTTAAAGGGCTAATCATCAGCTAACAGTTAACGGTTAAAGGGCTAATCATCAGCTAACAGCTAACGGTTAAAGGGCTAATCATCAGCTAACAGCTAACAGTTAGTTAAAGAGCTAATCATCAGCTAACAGCTAATGGTTAGTTAAAGGGCTAATCATCAGCTAACAGCTAACAGTTAAAGGGCTAATCATCAGCTAACAGTTAAAGGGCTAATCATCAGCTAACAGCTAACAGTTAGTTAAAGAGCTAATCATCAGCTAACAGCTAATGGTTAAAGGGCTAATCATCAGCTAACAGCTAACAGTTAGTTAAAGAGCTAATCATCAGCTAACAGCTAATGGTTAAAGGGCTAATCATCAGCTAACAGCTAATGGTTAAAGGGCTAATCATCAGCTAACAGCTAATGGTTAAAGGGCTAATCATCAGCTAACAGCTAACGGTTAAAGGGCTAATCATCAGCTAACAGCTAACGGTTAAAGGGCTAATCATCAGCTAACAGCTAACGGTTAAAGGGCTAATCATCAGCTAACAGCTAACAGTTAGTTAAAGGGCTAATCATCAGCTAACGGTTAGTTAAAGGGCTAATCATCAGCTAACAGCTAACGGTTAAAGGGCTAATCATCAGCTAACAGCTAACAGTTAAAGGGCTAATCATCAGCTAACAGCTAACGGTTAAAGGGCTAATCATCAGCTAACAGCTAACGGTTAAAGGGCTAATCATCAGCTAACAGCTAACGGTTAAAGGGCTAATCATCAGCTAACAGCTAACGGTTAAAGGGCTAATCATCAGCTAACAGCTAACGGTTAGCGGGGTTAGCTCACCGCTCTAGCAGCCAGCGTGATGACGATGCCGGTGAGGAAGGTGAGGTAGTAGCCCGGGTACGCTCCGTGCCACATGGCCGACAGGATGAAGGTGGCTGCTGTCGGGTGGTAGGGACACCGCTCGTAACACACCCTGCCGGTCAGAGGTCAGAGGTCAGAGGTCACAACAATGGCTCACATGTTCAACACGGGTTATATATATATATATATATAGGCGATATTTTACTAATGCTCTGTTAAAATAACAATGAAATGCTGCGTTATTGACTTTAGACCAGGTTTTTGTTGGTCAATGGTGCCATCACTTCCCACTTCCTCAAGATAGCAATACTTCCAGAATGCACCTGAACACACCTCCCTGTAAGACCTTAGTGGTCCCCTAATACTGTATCTGAAGTCTCTTTTATATAGGCCTTAGTGGTCCCCTAATACTGTATCTGAAGTCTCTTTTATATAGACCTTAGTGGTCCCCTAATACTGTATCTGAAGTCTCTTTTATATAGACCTTAGTGGTCCCCTAATACTGTATCTGAAGTCTCTTTTATATAGACCTTAGTGGTCCCCTAATACTGTATCTGAAGTCTCTTTTATATAGACCTTAGTGGTCCCCTAATACTGTATCTGAAGTCTCTTTTATGCAGACCGTGTGATCCCTACTACTGTATCTGAAGTCTCTTTTATATAGACCTTGTTGGTTCCCTAATACTGTATCTGAAGTCTCTTTTATATAGACCTTAGTGGTCCCCTAATACTGTATCTGAAGTCTCTTTTATATAGACCTTAGTGGTCCCCTAATACTGTATCTGAAGTTCTTTTTTATAGACCTTAGTGGTCCCTTATACTGTATCTGAAGTCTCTTTTTTTAGGCCTTAGTGGTCCCCTAATACTGTATCTGAAGTCTCTTTTATATAGCCCTTAGTGGTTCCCCTAATACTGAGTATCTTATATATTTAGACCTTAGTGGTCCCCTAATACTGTATCTGAAGTCTCTTTTATATAGGCCTTAGTGGTCCCCTAATACTGTATCTGAAGTCTCTTTTATATAGACCTTAGTGGTCCCCTAATACTGTATCTGAAGTCTCTTTTATATAGACCTTAGTGGTCCCCTAATACTGTATCTGAAGTCTCTTTTATATAGACCTTAGTGGTCCCCTAATACTGTATCTGAAGTCTCTTTTATATAGGCCTTAGTGGTCCCTTGACTAACTGCCACTTTGCTCGTTTGAAACCCATGATGTCTCTCTCTCATGGGGGGCAAAATTCTCTGGGCGGACAAAGCAGAGAAAGGGGAGGTAACCTTTCTCCTTATGACCTCATAAGGAGAAGATTCCTGATTGGTCCATCTGAGCTTTCATTTTCTCAAAGGCAGAGCAGGATACCCAGGGCTCGGTTTACACCTATCACCATTTCTAGCCACTGGGGGACCATAGGCAGGCTGGGGGGGGGGACGCATATGAATGTTAAAAAACCCTCATAAAGTGACATTTTGGGACCCCATAGTGTATGTGTTGAGACCTTTTGAGCCAGTGAGCCGTCTGGATGTTCCAGTTGTCGAGGAAGACTTTGAAGCTGGTGGCTAACTGAAACAACAACAAAATAATGAGAGAAAATCAGAGTTTGATTCATATAATCCATCCAGTAATATCCAGATGTGTAATATCCTAGATGTATAAGGTCCTACATGTATAAGGTCCTAGATGTGTAAGGTCCTAGATGTGTAAGGTCCTAGATGTATAAGGTCCTAGATGTATAAGGTCCTAGATGTATAAGGTCCTACATGTATAAGGTCCTAGATGTGTAAGGTCCTAGATGTGTAAGGTCCTAGATGTATAAGGTCCTAGATGTATAAGGTCCTAGATGTGTGAGGTCCTAGATGTATAAGGTCCTAGATGTGTGAGGTCCTAGATGTATAAGGTCCTAGATGTATAAGGTCCTACATGTATAAGGTCCTAGATGTGTAAGGTCCTAGATGTGTAAGGTCCTAGATGTGTAAGGTCCTAGATGTATAAGGTCCTAGATGTGTAAGGTCCTAGATGTGTAAGGTCCTAGATGTATAAGGTCCTAGATGTATAAGGTCCTAGATGTATAAGGTCCTACATGTATAAGGTCCTACATGTATAAGGTCCTAGATGTGTAAGGTCCTAGATGTATAAGGTCCTAGATGTATAAGGTCCTAGATTGTGAGGTCCTAGATGTATAGAGTCCCGATGTGCAAGGTGTGAGTAGTCGAGGGTAGTCCTAAGTGAGTCTAGGTGTATAAGGTCCTAGGTATGTAAGGTCACTAGTGTATAAGGTCCTGGATGTGTAAGGTCCTAGATGTATAAGGTCCTAGATGTGTAAGGTCCTAGATGTATAAGCTCCATATGTATAAGGTCCTAGATGTATAAGGTCCTAGATGTGTAAGGTCCTAGATGTATAAGCTCCATATGTGTAAGGTCCTAGATGTGTAAGGTCCTAGATGTATAAGCTCCATATGTGTAAGGTCCTAGATGTGTAAGGTCCTAGATGTATAAGGTCCTAGATGTGTACGGTCCTAGATGTGTAAGGTCCTAGATGTATAAGCTCCATATGTGTAAGGTCCTAGATGTGTAAGGTCCTAGATGTATAAGGTCCTAGATGTGTGAGGTCCTAGATGTGTGAGGTCCTAGATGTGTGAGGTCCTAGATGTGTGAGGTCCTAGATGTGTAAGGTCCTAGATGTGTAAGGTCCTAGATGTGTGAGGTCCTAGATGTGTGAAGTCCTAGATGTGTGAGGTCCTAGATGTGTGAGGTCCTAGATGTGTAAGGTCCTAGATGTGTAAGGTCCTAGATGTGTAAGACCCTGGTGTATGTCGTCAGTGTAAGGTCCTAGATGTGTAAGGTCCTAGATGTGTAATATCCAGATGTGTAAGGTCCTAGATGTGTAATATCCAGATGTGTAAGGTCCTAGATGTGTAATATCCAGATGTGTAAGGTCCTAGATGTGTAAGGTCCTAGATGTGTAAGGTCCAGATGTGTAAGGTCCTAGATGTGTAATATCCAGATGTGTAAGGTCCTAGATGTGTAAGGTCCAGATGTGTAAGGTCCTAGATGTGTAAGGTCCTAGATGTGTAAGGTCCTAGATGTGTAATATCCAGATGTGTAAGGTCCTAGATGTGTAAGGTCCAGATGTGTAAGGTCCTAGATGTGTAAGGTCCAGATGTATAAGGTCCTAGATGTGTAAGGTCCTAGATGTATAAGGTCCTGGATGTATAAGGTCCTAGATGTGTAAGGTCCTAGATGTATAAGCTCCATATGTGTAAGGTCCTAGATGTGTAAGGTCCTAGATGTGTAATGTCCTAGATGTGTAAGGTCCTAGATGTATAAGGTCCTAGATGTGTAAGGTCCTAGATGTGTGAGGTCCTAGATGTGTAAGGTCCTAGATGTGTGAGGTCCTAGATGTGTGAGGTCCTAGATGTGTAAGGTCCTAGATGTATAAGGTCCTAGATGTATAAGGTCCTAGATGTATAAGGTCCTAGATGTATAAGGTCCTAGATGTGTAAGGTCCTAGATGTATAAGCTCCATATGTGTAAGGTCCTAGATGTGTAAGGTCCTAGATGTATAAGGTCCTAGATGTGTAAGGTCCTAGATGTATAAGGTCCTAGATGTGTAAGGTCCTAGATGTGTAAGGTCCTAGATGTATAAGGTCCTAGATGTGTAAGGTCCTAGATGTGTGAGGTCCTAGATGTGTGAGGTCCTAGATGTGTAAGGTCCTAGATGTGTAAGGTCCTAGATGTGTAAGGTCCTAGATGTGTAAGGTCCTAGATGTGTAATATCCAGATGTGTAAGGTCCTAGATGTGTAATATCCAGATGTGTAAGGTCCTAGATGTGTAATATCCAGATGTGTAAGGTCCTAGATGTGTAAGGTCCAGATTTGTAAGGTCCTAGATGTGTAATATCCAGATGTGTAAGGTCCTAGATGTATAAGGTCCTAGATGTGTAAGGTCCTAGATGTGTAAGGTCCTAGATGTATAAGGTCCTAGATGTATAAGGTCCTAGATGTGTAAGGTCCTAGATGTATAAGGTCCTAGATGTATAAGGTCCTAGATGTGTAAGGTCCTAGATGTATAAGGTCCTAGATGTATAAGGTCCTAGATGTATAAGGTCCTAGATGTATAAGGTCCTAGATGTGTAAGGTCCTAGATGTATAAGGTCCTAGATGTGTAAGGTCCTAGATGTATAAGGTCCTAGATGTATAAGGTCCTAGATGTGTGAGGTCCTAGATGTATAAGGTCCTAGATGTGTAAGGTCCTAGATGTATAAGGTCCTAGATGTGTAAGGTCCTAGATGTATAAGGTCCTAGATGTGTAAAAGGTCCTAGATGTGTAAGGTCCTAGATGTATAAGGTCCTAGATATAAGGTCCTAGATGTGTAAGGTCCTAGATGTATAAGGTCCTAGATGTTAAGGTCCTAGATGTGTAAGGTCCTAGATGTAGTCCCTAGATGTATAAGGTCCTAGATGTGTAAGGTCCTAGATGTATAAGGTCCTAGATGTGTAAGGTCCTAGATGTATAAGGTCCTAGATATGTATAAGGTCCTAGATGTATAAGGTCCTAGATGTGTAAGGTCCTAGATGTGGGAGTCCTAGATGTATAAGGTCCTAGATGTATAAGGTCCTAGATGTGTATAAGGTCCTAGATGTGTAAGGTCCTAGATGTATAGGTCCTAGGTATGCAGGTCCTAGATGTGTAAGGTCCTAGATGTGTAAGGTCCTAGATGTATAAGGTCCTAGATGTGTAAGGTCCTAGATGTATAAGGTCCTAGATGTATAAGGTCCTAGATGTATAAGGTCCTAGATGTATAAGGTCCTAGATGTGTAAGGTCCTAGATGTGTAAGGTCCTAGATGTATAGGTCTAGATGTGTAGGTCCTAGATGTATAAGGTTTGTTGCTAGTGTGTGGTCCTAGATGTGTGAGTTCTAGATGTGAAGTCCTAGATGTATAAGGTCCTAGATGTGTAAGGTCCTAGATGTATAAGGTCCTAGATGTGTAAGGTCCTAGATGTATAAGGTCCTAGATGTGTGAGGTCCTAGATGTGTAAGGTCCTAGATGTATAAGGTCCTAGATGTGTAAGGTCCTAGATGTATAAGGTCCTAGATGTGTAAGGTCCTAGATGTATAAGGTCCTAGATGTGTGAGGTCCTAGATGTATAAGGTCCTAGATGTATAAGGTCCTAGATGTGTAAGGTCCTAGATGTATAAGGTCCTAGATGTGTGAGGTCCTAGATGTATAAGGTCCTAGATGTATAAGGTCCTAGATGTATAAGGTCCTAGATGTATAAGGTCCTAGATGTGTAAGGTCCTAGATGTATAAGGTCCTAGATGTGTAAGGTCCTAGATGTGTAAGGTCCTAGATGCCTGGCGCTGACCTCGATGTTCAGGATCCTCAGGTTGGAGATGAGGTCCCAGCGAGGAGAGCCGTCACTGGCGTAGCCGTTGAAGCCGAAGCCCGCGGCGTTGTTGATGGCGTCAGCTGGGGGGCGTTAAAAAGGTCAGAAATAGAAGGTCAGAGAAGGTCAGAGAGGCCAGAGAAGGTCAGAGAAGGTCAGAGAAGGCCAGAGAAGGTCAGAGAGGTCAGATAAGGTCAGAGAAGGTCAGAGAAGGTCAGAGAGGGTCAGAGAGGTCAGAGAGGGTCAGAGAAGGTCAGAGAAGGCCAGAGAGGGTCAGAGAGGTCAGAGAAGGCCAGAGAAGGTCAGAGAAGGCCAGAGAGGGTCAGAGAAGGTCAGAGAGGTCAGAGAAGGCCAGAGAAGGTCAGAAATAGAAGGTCAGAGAAGGTCAGAGAAGGTCAGAGAGGTCAGAGAGGTCAGAGAAGGTCAGAGAGGTCAGAGAAGGTCAGAAATAGAAGGTCAGAGAAGGTCAGACATGAGCCGGCTCAGCAAAGAACTTTGAGAAAAGTGACTCAAATGTTGAAAAAGAAATGACAAGAAATGGACTAAAATGTTGGAGGAAAAGCTACAAAAACCTATGTGTGTGTGTGTGTGTGTGTGTGTGTGTGTGTGTCTATTTTAATTCCAAAGACCAAGGGAACTTTATCAGGATGCATAGTGTCCTGGATCCATGAAATAACTGGCCTTTCAAAATAAAACTCTGCCTGCCTCTATGGGAATTTAATTTCTATGTGTACTTACTTATGCCCCCTGTATTTTAACATGGGTTTATCCACTCATGCTGAGCACTGTACATACTGTACGTATGAATGTTTGGGACACCCACCAAGTGTCCAGACGAAGTAGTACTTGGGTCTGGTGGTGAGCATGGACAGGTACAGGTAGACCAAACGGGTGTAGAACGGCGTGCTGGCGATGAAGTCGTCGTCGATGTTTCGCTCCACGGGGAAAACTTTACACACCGACAGAAAGACCAGCAGGCAGAAGAACGAAGTGGCCACTTTACGCACCACCTCCGTCTGGGGACACACATTCATTCTTTCTTTTATTCTGAAAATATCTCACATTAATTCTTTCTTTTATTCTGAAAATATCTCATGTTAATTATTTGTTTTATTCTGAAAATATCTCACATTCTTTGTTTTATTCTGAAAATATCTCACATTAATTCTTTATTTTATTCTGAAAATATCTCACATTAATTATTTTTATTCTGAAAATATCTCGCATTTATTCTTTATTTTATTCTGAAAATATCTCACATTAATTCTTTATTTTATTCTGAAAATATCTCACATTAATTATTTGTTTTATTCTGAAAGTATCTCATGTTAATTCTTTATTTTATTCTGAAAATATCTCACATTTATTCTTTGTTTTATTTTGAAAGTATCTCACATTAATTCTTTGTTTTATTTTGAAAGTATCTCACATTAATTATTTGTTTTATTCTGAAAATATCTCACATTCATTCTAGTTCTTACTTTGTTTTATCCTGAAAATATCTCACATGTATTCTGGTTTGTTTTATTTTGAAAGGATCTCAGACAGAGATGCAGAGCGAAACTCCAACGATGTCGATAAACGCGCATTAAATGAAACTGGTGAAATCTGGCCAATATAAGCACCACATTGTGCCATGTGTTTGCAGTTGGACTTCCTGTCGGCGAACTTACGAACTTACTTACTAACCTACGACCTTACTTACGAACCTACGACCTTACTTACAAACCTACGAACTTACTTACGAATCTATGAACTTACTTACTTACGAACTTACTTACGAACCTACGACCTTACTTACGAACCTACGAACTTACGAAATTACTTATTTACGAACTTACTTACTAACCTACGACCTTACAAACTTATTTATGAACCTACGAACCTACGAACTTACGAACTTACGAACTTACTTACGAACCTACGAACTTACTTACTTATGAACTTACTTACTAACCTACGACCTTACTTACGAACCTACAAACTTACTTACGAACCTACGAACTTACTTACGAATCTATGAACTTAATTACTTACGAATTTACTTACGAACCTACGACCTTACTTACGAACCTACGAACTTACGAAATGATTTACTTACGAACTTACTTACTAACCTACGACCTTACTTACGAACCTTCAAACTTACTTACGAACCTACGAAATTACGAACTTACGAACTTACGAACTTACTTACGAACCTACGACCTTACTTACGAACCTACGAACTTACGAAATTACTTACTTACAAACTTACTTACTAACCTACGACCTTACTTACGAACCTTCAAACTAACTTACGAACCTACGAACTTACGAACTTATTTACGAACCTACGAACTTACTTACTTACTAACCTACGACCTTACTTACGAACCTACAAACTTATGAACTCACAAACTTGTGGAAAAAACGTGCAAAGAAACGTTAAGAATAACGAAAGGGCGCCAAAATGTGATCAGACAACAAATGCCGAGCGAAACGCCAAAGATGCCGATAAACGCGCATTAAATGTCGCAAAAAAATGACAAAAACTGGTGAAATCTGGCCTATATAAGCACCACACTGTGCCGTGTGTTTGTGGTGGCGTGGCGTACGTTTGGCGAGGGCTCGCTCTGCCTCAGCTTGCAGTTGGACTTCCTGTCGGCGTCCTGGTCT
>NC_053129.1:35125129-35140129 GCF_010015445.1 Perca fluviatilis
CTTCCCACTGCCTCAAGATAACAATACTCCCAGAATGCACCAGAACACACCTCCCTGTAAGACCAGCACGCCCAGAATGCACCTGAACACACCTCCCTGTAAGACCAGCACGCCCAGAATGCACCTGAACACACCTCCCTGTAAGACCTGCAGTCCCAGAATGCACCTGAACACACCTCCCTGTAAGACCAGCACGCCCAGAATGCACCTGAACACACCTCCCTGTAAGACCAGCACACCCAGAATGCACCTGGAGCAGCAGCAGCGGTTAGGAGGACTTGGTGAAACTAACTTGTGCATGTGTTCGACTCCGGTCAGGATCATGACACCGTAGGTGAGTCCACTCTGAACCAGGAAGTGAAGGGCGTACCTGGAGACACAAACAGGAAGTACAACTTCAGGTAAACAGCTGACGAAATCAATCAGAGTTGGTGGAAGAGTTCCCAACTGCTGCCAGTCGTTGTGCTAAGCTAGGCTAACACATCCTGGACCTGTCTCTGTTATATAATATCAACACACACACACAGACACACACACACACACACACACACACACACACAGACACACAGACACACACACACACACACACACACAGACACACACACACACACAGACAGACACAGACACACATACAGACACACACACACACACACACACACACACACACAGACACACACACACACACACACACACACACAGACACACATAGACACACACACACACACACACACACACACACAGACACACACAGACACACACAAACACACACACAGACACACACACACACACACACACACACAGACACACACACACACACACACACACACACAGACACACACACACAGACACACACACACACACACACACAGACACACACACACACACACACACATAGACACACACACACAGACACACATAGACACACACACACAGACACACACAGACACACATAGACACACACACACAGACACACACAGACACACACACACAGACACACACAGACACACACACACACAGACACACACACACACACACACACACACACACACACACACACAGACACACAGTCACAGACACACACACACACACACACACACACACACACACACAGACACACAGACAGACACACACACACACATAGACACACAGTCACAGACACACACACACACACACACACACACACACACACACACACACAGACAGACACACCCACAGACACACACACACACACACACACACAGTCACAGACACACACACACACACACACACAGACACAAGACACACAGACAGACACACCCACAGACACACACACACACACACACACATAGACACACACACACAAACACACACACACACACACACACACACACACAGACACACAGACACACACACACACACAGACACACACACACACACACACACACACACACACACACACACACACACACACAGACACACACACCAACACACACACACACACACACACAGACACACAGACAGACACACACACCCACAGACACACACACACACACATAGACACACACACACAAACACAGACCAGGTGTTTTTCTGGAGTACTGTCTCTTTAAGTCTGTCAGGGTTGACCCCTGACCTCTGTGTTGTTATTGTGAGATTTTTGTGTGTTAAAGGGTTATAAACTAAGCTAACTAACTAAACTAACCAAACAAACCAAACTAACTAACCAAACTAACTAAATTAACAAAACTAACCAAACTAACTAAATTAACCAAACTAAATAAACTAACTAAACTAATTAAACTAACCAAACTAATTAAACTAACCAAACTAAACTAACTAAACTAACCAAACTAACTAAACTAAATAACTAACTAAACTAACCAAACTAACTAAACTAACCAACCTAATTAAACTAACCAAACTAACCAAACTGACTAAACTAACCAAACTAATTAAACTAATTAAACTAACCAAACTGACTAAACTAACCAAACTAACCAAACTAACCAAACTAACCAAACTGACTAAACTAACCAACCTAATTAAACTAACCAAACTAACCAAACTGACTAAACTAACCAAACTAATTAAACTAATTAAACTAACCAAACTAATTAAACTAACCAAACTAAACTAACTAAACTAACCAAACTAAATAACTAACTAAACTAACCAAACTGACTAAACTAACCAAACTAATTAAACTAATTAAACTAACCAAACTAATTAAACTAAACAAACTAAACAAACTAAACTAACCAAACTAACTAAACTAAATAACTAACTAAACTAACCAAACTAACTAAACTAACCAACCTAATTAAACTAACCAAACTAAACTAATTAAACTAACCAAACTAACCAAACTAACTAAACTAACCAAACTAACTAAACTAACCAAACTAACCAAACTAACCAAACTAACCAAACTTACTAAACTAACCAAACTAACTAAACTAACCAAACTAACCTAACTAACCAAAATAATTAAACTAATTAAACTAACTAAACTAACCAAACTAACTAACCAACCAAAATAATTAAACTAATTAAACTAACTAAACTAACTAAACTAACTAAATTAAACTAACCAAACTAACCAAACTAATTAAACTAATTAAACTAACTAAACTAACCAAACTAACCAAACTAATTAAACTAACCTAACTAACGTGGTTGGTTATGGATAGGCTAAATGCCACGGTGTGTGTTTGGTCATCTCACCAGCCGAAGCAGAAGAGAGCGAAGTAGAGTCCCAGCAGAGTGGCCACCGCGTGTCTGATGAAGGGACTGGTCTTACTGGGATGGAGGAAGAGACGAAACCAGAAGGCCGACAGCAACGCACACAGCTGGCACACCACAAAGTTCACCTGCAGAGACACACACACACACACACACACACACACACACACACACACACAGACACACACACACAGACACACACACACACACACAGACACACACACACACACACACACACACACACACACACATACACACACAGACACACACACAGACACACACACACACACACACACACACACACACACACACACACACACACACACACACACACACACACACACACACACATACACACACAGACACACACACAGACACACACACACACACACTCACAGACACACACAGACACACACAGACACAAACACAACAACACACACACACTCACAGACACACACACACACAACACACACACAGACACACACACACACACACACACACAAAACAATAATACACACACAGACACACACACATACACACACACACAGACACACACACACACATATACAGACACACACATACACACAATATCACACACACACACACAGACACACACACTAACAAAAACAATAACAATAACACATATACAGACACACATATACACCACATAATACACACACAACACACACACACACACATATCACACCATCATCACATCACACAACATCACACACACACACACATCATCACACACACACATATACAGACACACACACACACAATACATACAGACACACACAATATAATACACATATCACCACACACACTATCACACATATACAGACACACACACAGACAACCACACATTTACAACATCACACATCACATACATACACACACACAAACAATAATATCACATCACAATAATAACAGACACACAACACACACACATACAAACAAGAAACAAACTGCAGTGTAAAGTGTCACAACATTATGGGATGGATCCCACAGAGATAGACCTTTAGTTAAAGAGTAAGATCCTTTTAGTTTAACATGAAACAGCCCCGAAATCACCATCACCAAACTCCACCAGACTCCATGTAAATAATCAGGACTTTAGTGTGTATAGAGCCAGCATATCTCCACCAGACTCCATGTAAATAATCAGGACTTTTAGCGTGTATAGAGCCAGCATATCTCCACCAGACTCCATGTAAATAATCAGGACTTTTAGTGTATAGAGCCAGCATATCTCCACCAGACTCCATGTAAATAATCAGGACTTTTAGTGTGTATAGAGCCAGCATATCTCCACCAGACTCCATGTAAATAATCAGGACTTTTAGCGTGTATATAGCCAGCATATCTCCACCAGACTCCATGTAAATAATCAGGACTTTTAGCGTGTATAGAGCCAGCATATCTCCACCAGACTCCATGTAAATAATCAGGACTTTTAGCTGTGTATAGAGCCAGCATATCTCCACCAGACTCCATGTAAATAATCAGGACTTTTAGCGTGTATAGAGCCAGCATATCTCCACCAGACTCCATGTAAATAATCAGGACTTTAGCGTGTATAGAGCCAGCATATCTCCACCAGACTCCATGTAAATAATCAGGACTTTTAGTGTGTATAGAGCCAGCATATCTCCACCAGACTCCATGTAAATAATCAGGACTTTTAGTGTGTATATAGAGCCAGCATATCTCCCCCAGACTCCCGTAAATAATCAGGACTTTTAGCGTGTATAGAGCCAGCATATCTCCACCAGACTCCATGTAAATAATCAGGACTTTTAGCGTGTATAGAGCCAGCATATCTCCACCAGACTCCATGTAAATAATCAGGACTTTTAGTGTATATAGCGAGCATATCTCCACCAGACTCCATGTAAATAATCAGGACTTTTTGTGTAGTGTATAGAGCCAGCATATCTCCACCAGACCTACGATGTAAATAATCAGGACTTTTAGCGTGTATAGAGCCAGCATATCTCCACCAGACTCCATGTAAATAATCAGGACTTTTCGCTGTATATAGCCAGCATATCTCCACCAGACTCCATGTAAATAATCAGGACTTTTAGCGTGTATAGAGCCAGCATATCTCCACCAGACTCCATGTAAATAATCAGGACTTTTAGCGTGTATAGAGCCAGCATATCTCCACCAGACTCCATGTAAATAATCAGGACTTTTAGCGTGTATAGAGCCAGCATATCTCCACCAGACTCCATGTAAATAATCAGGACTTTTAGCGTGTATAGAGCCAGCATATCTCCACCAGACTCCATGTAAATAATGAGTACTTTTAGCGTATATAGAGCCAGCATATTTCCACCAGACTCCATGTAAATAATCAGGACTTTTAGTGTGTATAGAGCCAGCATATCTCCACCAGACTCCATGTAAATAATCAGGACTTTTAGTGTGTATAGAGCCAGCATATCTCCACCAGACTCCATGTAAATAATCAGTACTTTTAGCGTATATAGAGCCAGCATATCTCCACCAGACTCCATGTAAATAATCAGGAATTTTTAGTGTGTATAGAGCCAGCATATCTCCACCAGACTCCATGTAAATAATCAGGACTTTTAGTGTGTATAGAGCCAGCATATTTCCACCAGACTCCATGTAAATAATCAGGACTTTTAGTGTATATAGAGCCAGCATATCTCCACCAGACTCCATGTAAATAATCAGTACTTTTAGCGTATATAGAGCCAGCATATTTCCACCAGACTCCATGTAAATAATCAGGACTTTTAGTGTGTATAGAGCCAGCATATTTCCACCAGACTCCATGTAAATAATCAGGACTTTTAGTGTGTATAGAGCCAGCGTATCTCCACCAGACTCCATGTAAATAATCAGGACTTTTAGTGTGTATAGAGCCAGCATATTTCCACCAGACTCCATGTAAATAATCAGGACTTTTAGTGTGTATAGAGCCAGCGTATCTCCACCAGACTCCATGTAAATAATCAGGACTTTTAGCGTGTATAGAGCCAGCATATCTCCACCAGACTCCATGTAAATAATGAGTACTTTTAGCGTATATAGAGCCAGCATATTTCCACCAGACTCCATGTAAATAATCAGGACTTTTAGCGTGTATAGAGCCAGCATATCTCCACCAGACTCCATGTAAATAATCAGGACTTTTAGCGTGTATAGAGCCAGCATATCTCCACCAGACTCCATGTAAATAATCAGGACTTTTACCGTGTATAGAGCCAGCATATCTCCACATGTAAATGGGTGAATTAAGGGTTTATTTCAACCAAACCAGAGTGGTGATTGTTGGAACAGTGGAAAGATGAACCAAGACGGCTTTTGGTAGTTTTATTTAGTTTCTGTCCACTTTGAATGAAGTGTGTTTTACGATGATAAAAGCACTGATTATTTACATGGAGTCTGGTGGAGTTTGGTGACGGTGATTTTTCAGCTGTTTCTGTTTTGAACAGTGTCAAATATTGTTGTTCCCATCAGAAACATGGAGACGTTGTCTTGTATGTCATTTAAAAGTTAAAATGTGGGTTGATTAAATGTTATTTTGTCATTGCCAATCATTCCGGCCCTGCGACCTTAAACTTAACACCAAATGCGGACCTTTGAGTAATGACTTTGAGGATCCCTGCTGTGGCAGAACAGCAGCAGCAGATATAGATCCTGTGTGAGGTGATTTGTCTGCCGGACAGCAGCTCGTAGCTCACACTATAAATATCTACGAAGCTCTAAATTTATCAGCAGAGACGTCACAGAAGGATGACGACACTTATTCCACTCAAACACTCTGAAAACACTTAAAAATACAGACAAGCCTCCGCCAGCATGGACACTTACACTGGCCTCTCTGTCTCCATGTCTCTGAGTGTCTGATGTGAACAACAATCTCTGAACCTGGTCCAGTATTAAACCAGAACCAAGCTGTACTGTAACCCTACAGGACTAATGTTCAGCAGCAGTTAGAGTCACTAAAAGTTCTGTTATTGCTGCTGATAGACTCAGATTATTATTCTAAGTGTCTGTCAACATTATGGGATGGATCCCTACAGAGAGAGACCTTTTAGTTAAAGAGTAAGATCCTTTTAGTTTAACATGAAACAGCCCCGAAATCACCATCACCAAACTCCACCAGACTCCATGTAAATAATCAGGACTTTTAGCGTGTATAGAGCCAGCATATCTCCACCAGACTCCATGTAAATAATCAGGACTTTTAGCGTGTATAGAGTCAGCATATCTCCACCAGACTCCATGTAAATAATCAGGACTTTTAGCGTGTATAGAGCCAGCATATCTCCACCAGACTCCATGTAAATAATCAGGACTTTTAGCTTGGCAAAGCCAGCATATCTCCACCAGACTCCATGTAAATAATCAGGACTTTTAGCGCGTGTATAGAGTCAGCATATCTCCACCAGACTCCATGTAAATAATCAGGACTTTTAAGCGGTATAGAGCCAGCATATCTCCACCAGACTCCATGTAAATAATCAGGACTTTAGCGTGTATAGAGTCAGCATATCTCCGACCAGACTCCATGTAAATAATCAGGACTTTTAGCGTGTATAGAGCCAGCATATCTCCACCAGACTCCATGTAAATAATCAGGACTTTTAGCATGTATAGAGCCAGCATATCTCCACCAGACTCCATGTAAATAATCTGGACTTTTAGCGTGTTTATATATAGCAGCCAGCATATCTCCACCAGACTCCATGTAAATAACCAGGACTTTTTAGCGTGTATAGAGCCAGCATATCTCCACCAGACTCCATGTAAATAACCAGGACTTTTAGCGTAGTGTAGAGCCAGCATATCTCCACCAGACTCCATGTAAATAACCAGGACTTTTAGCGTGTATAGAGCCAGCATATCTCCACCAAGACCTATGTAAATAATCAGGACTTTTAGCCGTGTATAGAGCCAGCATATCTCCACCAGACTCCATGTAAATAATCAGGACTTTTAGTGTGTATAGAGCCAGCATATCTCCACCAGACTCCATGTAAATAATCAGGACTTTTAAGCGTGTATAGAGCCAGTATATCTCCACCAGACTCCATGTAAATAATCAGGACTTTGGCGCGATAGCGCCAGTAATAGTTCCACCAGATTCCATGTAAATAATCAGGACTTTTAGCGTGTATAGAGCCAGTATATCTCCACCAGACTCCATGTAAATAATCAGGACTTTTAGTGTGTATAGAGCCAGCATATCTCCACCAGACTCCATGTAAATAATCAGGACTTTTAGCGTGTATAGAGCCAGCATATCTCCACATGTAAATGGGTGAATTAAGGGTTTATTTCAACCAAACCAAAGTGGTGATTGTTGGAACAGTGGAAAGATGAACCAAGACGGCTTTTGGTAGTTTGATTTAGTTTCTGTCCACTTTGAATGAAGTGTGATTTACGACAAAACATTGTAATTTTTTAATAAAGTATACATTACATTGCATTAAAAAATGCCCCAAAAATATAATTTTAAACTCTTGTTAGGATTTGATTCTATAAATAGGCTTGAATAGCCTCAGACGACAGGTTGTGTTTCGGGGATTTCGGCACCGAGGGAGTTCCTGCGGCGTTGGATTTCGGCAGCGTAACATCTGATCCAGCCGTGGAGTCAAACCGGCGCCGCGGCGATGATGTTTTGGTCATTAATTATGAACGCTGCTGCTGTGTAAACGCAGCGATCACAGTCTGCTGCTGTTTCCTCACTGCTGCCTGATCCCCGACATCACAAACCACTGAGCCCAGTGTGGGTCTGTGTGTGTGTCTTTCTCTGTGTCTGTGTGTGTGTGTGTGTGTGTCTTTCTCTGTGTCTGTGTGTGTGTGTGTGTCTTTCTGTGTGTGTGTGTGTGTGTGTGTGTGTCTGTGCCTTGGTGTGTGTGTGCGTCTCTTCTGTGTGTGTATTTTTGTGTGTCACCCTGTGTGTGTCTTCTGTGTGTGTGTGTGTCGCTTCTGAGTGTGTGCGTGCAGTATGTGTGTGAGTCGTGTCTATGTGTTTGCTCACTGTGTGTGGGGCGCTCGTTGTGTGCGGTCTTACTGTGCGTGCTCTTACTGTGCGGTGTTATCGGGTGGGCGTCACCTCGGGCGTATGTGTGTGTGTCTTTCTGGTGTGTAGTCACCTGGAGTGTGAGTGTCTGTGTGTCTATGTGTTTGCGTCTACCGTGTGTGTCTTACTGTGTGGGTGTGCGTCTTCTGTGTCTGTGTGGTTCGAAGTCTTTCTGTGTGTGAGCCACCTCTGAGTGTGTGTCTTGTATCTGTGTGTGTGTGCGGGTCTTCTGTGTGCGGTCACCTTGAAGTGTGGGTCCCACTGGCGGTCTGTGTGTCTGTGTGTCTGCCCCCTTGTGTGTGTGCGTCACCTCTGAGTGTGTGTGTGGTACTGTCTACCGTGTGTGTGGTCTTATTAGTGTGTGTTCCGCAATTTGTGTGTAAGTTTTTTTTGTCTTGTGTGTGCGGTTCACTGTGTGCCCTTTGTGTGTCTCTCTTCAGTGTGTGTGTCACCTCTGAGTGTGTGTGTGCGCGGTGTTGTAAGCTGTGTGTGGTGGTGTGTCACCTTCCGAGTGTATGTGTGTGCGGTGTCACTGTGTCTTGTGTGTGTGTGTAGCTGTGTGTCTTACTGTGTGTGTGTGTGTGTGTGTGTGCGTAGCGTGGTGTATCGCGTGGAGTGTGTTACCGTGTGTGTGTGTGTGCGTTACGCGTTGTTGTGCGTTCACGTGTGTGTGTGTGTGTGTTCACTGTGTGTGTGTGTGTAAGTTTTTTCGTTTTTTTTTTTGTTTGTGCGTTTGTGCGTTTGTGCGTTGTGTGTGTGTTTGTGTTATTGTGTTTTTTTTTTTGTGTGTGCTATGCGTTTGTGCGTTTCGTCGTTTTGTGTTACCGTGTGTATGTAGCGTAACGCTTCTTCTGCGTAACTGTGCGTCTGCGTCTTCTGGTGTGTGTCACCTCTGAGTGTATGTGTGTCTACGTTGTGTGTGTTTTTTGTGGTGTGTTTGTCTTTGTTTGTGTGTTTTGTGTGTCACCTCTGAGTATGTGTGTGCGTCTTTCTGTGTGTGTGTGTGCAGGTTTGTCCTTGTCTTAGTGTGTGTGTGTGTGTGCGTGTCACCTCTGGAGTATGTGTTTTCTTTTCTCTGTGTGTTTGTCTGTTTGTCTTAGTGTGTGTGTGTGTGTCTTACTGTGTGTGTGTGTGTGTGTGCGACGGCGGCGTGTGTGTGTCCTCTGTGTGTCGGTGCAATCTTCCGGTGTTTGTGTGTGGGGACACCTCTGAGTGTGGTATGCGCGTGTGTGTGTCACCTGTGTGTGTGTGTGTGTGTGTGTGTGTGTGCTCACCTCTGGAGTATGTGCGGGTTCTTCTCTGTGTGTGTGTGTTTGTCTGTCTTAGTGTGTGTGTGTGTGTCTTAGTGTGCCGAGTGTGTGTAAAGCGACCCTCTTCTGAAATCGCCTGCCACACCTCACGTGTTTCCTTTGTGTGTGTGTTGTGTCCTTTGTGTAGAAAGGTGTGTCCTTTGGGCAGGTGTTGTGTCCTTTTGTGTGTGTATTGTGTCCTTTGTGTTTATGTTGTAGGTCCTTTGTGTGTGTATTGTGTCCTTTGTGTTTGTGTTGTGTCCTTGTGTGTATGTTGTGTCCTTTTGTTTCTGGGTTGTGTTCCTTTGTGTTTGTGTTTGTGTCCCTTTGTGTGTGTTGTGTCCCTTTGTGTGTGTTTTGTCCTTTGTGTGTGTTGCGTCCGTGTGTGTGTGTTGTGTTCCTTTGTGTTTGTATTGTGTCCTTTGTGTGTGTGTGTTGTGTCCTTTGTGTGTGTATTGTGTCCTTTGTGTGTGTGTTGTGTCGTTTTTGTGTGTGTATTGTGTCCTTTGTGTTTGTGTTGTGTCCTTTGTGTTTGTGTTTTGTCCTTTGTGTTTGTGTTGTGTCCTTTTTGTGTGTGTTGTGGTCCTTTGTGTGTGTGGGGTCCTTTGTGTGTTTTGTGTCCTTTGTGTGTGTTGTGTCCTTTGTGTTTGGGGTTGTGTCCTTTGTGTTTTGTTGTCCTTTGTGTGCATTGTGTCCTTTGTGTTTGTGTTGTGTTCCTTTGTGTTTGTGTTGTGTCCTTTGTGTGTGTGTTGTGGTCCTTTGTGTGTGTGTTGTGTCCTTTTGTGTGTGTGCTTTATCCTTGTGTCTGTTGGTGTCCTTGTGTGTGTGTCTTTTGTGTGTGTGTTCTTTCCTTTGTGTGTGCGTTGTGTCCTTTGTGTGTGTGTTGTGTCCTTGTGTGTGTGTTGTGTCCTTTGTGTTTGTGTATGTCCTTTGTGTGTGTGTTGTGTCCTTTGTGTGTTGTTCTATCCCTTTGTGTGTGTGTTGTGTCCTTTGTGTGTTGTGTCCTTTTGTGTTTGTGTTGTGTCCTTTTGTGTATTGTGTCCTGTGTGTGTGTTGTGTCCTTTGTGTGTTCTTATCCTTTGTGTGTGTGTTCCTATCCTTTGTGTGTTGTGTCCTTTGTGTGTGTGTTGTGTCCTTTGTGTGTGTGTTGTGTCCTTTGTGTTTGTGTTGTGTCCTTTGTGTGTGTGTTGGTGTCCTTTGTTTGTGTGTTGTGTCCTTTGTGTGTGTATTGTGTCCTTTTGTGTGTGTATTGTGTCCTTTGTGTTTTGGTTGTGTCCTTTGTGTGTGTGTTGTGTCCTTTGTGTTTGTGTGCGGTCCTTTGTGTGTGTGTGGTCCTTTGTGTGTGGTTGTGTCCTTTTGTGTGTGTTGCGGTCCTTTGTGTTTGTGTTGTGTCCTTTGTGTGTGTGTTGTGTCCTTTGTGTTTGTGTTGTGTCCTTTGTGTGTGTGTTGTGTCCTTTGTGTGTGTATTGTGTCCTTTGTGTTTGTGTTGTGTCCTTTGTGTTTGTGTTGTGTCCTTTGTGTTTGTGTTGTGTCCTTTGTGTGTGTGTTGTGTCCTTTGTGTGTGTGTTTTGTCCTTTGTGTTTGTGTTGTGTCCTTTGTGTGTGTGTTGTGTCTTTGTGTGTGTGTTCTGTCCTTTGTGTGTGTGTTGTGTCCTTTGTGTGTGTGTTGTGTCCTTTGTCTTTTGTGGTTGGGTCCTTTGTCTTTGTGTTGTGTCCTTTGTGTGTGTGTTGTGTCCCTTTGTGTGTGTTGTGTCCTTTGTGTTTGTGTTGTGTCCTTTGTGTGTGTATTGCGTCCTTTGTGTGTGTTGCGGTCCTTTGTGTGTGTGTTCTATCCTTTTGTGTGTGTGTTCTATCCTTTGTGTGTGTGTTGTGTCCTTTGTGTGTGTGTTGTGTCCTTTGTGTGTGTGTTGTGTCCTTTGTGTTTGTGTTGTGTCCTTTGTGTGTGTGTTGTGTCCTTTGTGTGTGTGTTGTGTCCTTTGTGTGTGTGTTGTGTCCTTTGTGTGTGTGTTCTATCCTTTGTGTGTGTGTTGTGTCCTTTGTGTGTGTGTTGTGTCCTTTGTGTTTGTGTTGTGTCCTTTGTGTGTGTATTGTGTCCTTTGTGTGTGTGTTGTGTCCTTTGTGTGTGTGTTCTATCCTTTGTGTGTGTGTTCTATCCTTTGTGTGTGTGTTGTGTCCTTTGTGTGTGTGTTGTGTCCTTTGTGTGTGTGTTGTGTCCTTTGTGTTTGTGTTGTGTCCTTGGTATGTGTGTTGTGTCCTTTGTGTGTGTGTTGTGTCCTTTGTGTTTGTGTTCTGTCCTTTGTGTGTGTGTTGTGTCCTTTGTGTGTGTGTTGTGTCCTTTGTGTTTGTGTTGTGTCCTTTGTGTGTGTGTTGTGTCCTTTGTGTTTGTGTTCTGTCCTTTGTGTGTGTGTTGTGTCCTTTGTGTTTGTGTTGTGTCCTTTGTGTTTGTGTTGTGTCCTTTGTGTGTGTGTTGTGTCCTTTGCTGCACTACATTTATGTGACACCAACCAAACTCTGTGCAATTTTCAGAGTATTTTAGAAAGCCAGTCAGATATATTCACACCTAGAGTTGGTGATAGATGGGCCAAATCAACCAATCAGATCAACGAAGCGTATGAAGATACAACCACGAGCCAGGCTACCCTGCTGCTGCTGCAGGCCAAGCATAGCTCGTTAGCTCAGCAAGCTAGCAGCATGTCGGTAAAGGAGATTTACCGTTTGTGTAACCAGAATTTAGGAATAAAAGGCCCCATTTCAGGTTCCTGGTCCATATTCCAAAAGAAGGATCCAAGAGGAAAAAGCATTAGCGAGCAGCTAACAGAATTAGGGCTAGCGCTGTCTGAAAATCCTGGTTAGCTGATTGGATAAACCATCTGTCGATCAACACCTATGTTGGCAAAAATAAAGGGAAAAGTCCCCTAAAAATAACGGCTTTAAAATGTGACATTGTATTTATTCATTCATATATTTTCTGTGCATTTTATCGCCCTATACCGGTACGTATGAAATGTGTTATATTTAGTCTAAAAAATATGGAAATGGGTCTTAAAATAAAGCCAATATGAGTGATATGTAATGATGAGCAACTCTTGTAGGCCAGTTTTTTACTGCACTGCATTTATGTGACACCAACCAAACTCTGTGCAATTTTCAGCGTATTTAAGAAAGCCCACGAAATGTCAGATTGTATTTATTCATTCATATATTTTCTGTGTATTTTATCGCCCTATACCGGTACGTAACTCAATTTCAGTCGTATGAAATGTGTTTGTTTCTATTAACATTTAAATATTTCGTATGAAAAATATGGAAATGTGTCTTAAAATGAAGCCAAGGTGAGTGATATGTAATGATGAGGAACTCTTGTACTTTGGTCTGACAGCTTTAGTTACTTTACAGATTCTGATTATAGGAAGAAAACATTATCAGCTATTAAATAATGAGGACTTTAACTAGGTAGCTAAGTGACAGAGCTAATGTTAGCATGCTAATATCTGAAAAACAAACCGTTGTGTTGCTAACTAACAGAGCTAACGTTAGCATGCTAATATCTGAAAAACAAACTGTTGTGTAGCTAACTAACAGAGCTAACGTTAGCATGCTAATATCTGAAAAACAAATTGTTGTGTAGCTAACTAACAGAGCTAACGTTAGCATGCTAATATCTGAAAAACAAACTGTTGTGTAGCTAACTAACAGAGCTAACGTTAGCATGCTAATATCTGAAAAACAAACTGTTGTGTAGCTAACTAACAGAGCTAATGTTAGCATGCTAATATCTGAAAAACAAACTGTTGTGTAGCTAACTAACAGAGCTAACGTTAGCATGCTAATATCTGAAAAACAAACTGTTGTGTAGCTAACTAACAGAGCTAACGTTAGCATGCTAATATCTGAAAAACAAACTGTTGTGTAGCTAACTAACAGAGCTAACGTTAGCATGCTAATATCTGAAAAACAAACTGTTGTGTAGCTAACTAACAGAGCTAACGTTAGCATGCTAATATCTGAAAAACAAACTGTTGTGTAGCTAACTAACAGAGCTAACGTTAGCATGCTAATATCTGAAAAACAAACTGTTGTGTAGCTAACTAACAGAGCGTGTGTGTCTATGTATATGTTTGTGTGTTGTGTCTGAGTGTGTGTGTCTGTGTGTGTGTGTGTCTGTGTTTGGGCGACTGTGTGTGTGTCTGTGTGTGTGTGTGTATATGTCTGTGTGTGTGTATATGTCTGTGTGTGTGTGTGTATATGTGTATGTATATGTTTGTGTGAGTGTATATGTGTGTGTATATGTTTGTGTGAGTGTATATGTGTGTGTATATGTTTGTGTGTGTGTGTGTGTGTCTGTGTCTGTGTGTGTGTATATGTGTATGTATATGTTTGTGTGTGTGTATATGTGAATGTATATGTTTGTGTGTGTGTATATGTGTATGTATATGTTTGTGTGTGTGTGTGTGTGTCTGTGTCTGTGTGTGTGTATATGTTTGTGTGTGTGTATATGTGAATGTATATGTTTGTGTGTGTGTGTGTGTGTCTGTGTCTGTGTGTGTGTATATGTTTGTGTGTGTGTATATGTGAATGTATATGTTTGTGTGTGTGTGTGTGTGTCTGTGTCTGTGTGTGTGTATATGTGTATGTATATGTTTGTGTGTGTGTATATGTGTGTGTATATGTTTGTGTGTGTGTGTGTGTGTCTGTGTCTGTGTGTGTGTATATGTGTATGTATATGTTTGTGTGTGTGTATATGTGAATGTATATGTCTGTGTGTGTGTGTATATGTTTGTGTGAGTGTATATGTGTGTGTATATGTTTGTGTGTGTGTGTGTGTGTCTGTTTTTTTGTTATATATGTGGTTGTGTATGTGTGTGTGTGTGTGTGTGTCTGTGTGTGTGTATATGTGTGTGTCTGTGTGTGTGTCTGTGTG
>NC_053129.1:35147629-35152629 GCF_010015445.1 Perca fluviatilis
TTTAACATGCGCAAGTTTTGGTTTCCGTAGCGACCAGGCGCTTGCTGTGTCGCAGCCGTGGAGCCCAGTAAGCGGCGCTCTAGCGGGGCTTTACTTCACGTTGAAAAAAGCCCCCGTCACACTGCAACCCAGCTCCTGAATCAAAATTAAACGTTCCTCTTATTTGTGAACTATTGCTGCGTTCCAGGACAGCCCGTAACTTTTAGTTTTCACGACCTTCTACCGGTGAAAGCGCCCTGGAACGCCAGTCAAACCCGTAACTTACTACTTGTGAACTGGTACCAGGTGGTTGTAAGTAAGTAAGTAAGTAAACTTTATTTATATAGCACCTTTCACAGACAAAAGGGGTCACAAAGTGCTTTACAGTAAAACAAAAACCAAGCAAAGACAACACATACAAAGCTATATGGCTAATGAAATGCTTGTCTAAAAAGATGAGTCTTCAGATGTTCGTTGTTCTCCCAGTTACAGTTTTTGACGTCACACACACACATAAACAACAATGGCGCCCCCTGTCAGTACCCGGTGTGACGTAGGCGCAGATGATAACGCTGCGTTCATGCCATTCAGTCTAAAATAACGTTAAGTCAACCTTAATGGGAGAAGCAGCTACAGCTACATTAAGACTTTACAGTAATAACAATAAAGACAAGTATTTAGTGATTGTATTTTAAATGAGCTCAAGTAAAGTAGAGCTGACCTAACAGCTGTTATATATGCTAACGTTTATTTTCAAGTTTTATTTTGAGGGTCTTTTAAAGTTATTACATGCTGTCTCAGCTAGCGGTTAGCCCAATTAGCTGTTAGCTAAACTAATGTTAGCTTAACTGTGGAGGCTAACTGCAGACCGCTGCAATCAGCTAGCGGTTAGCCAAATTAACCGTTGGCTAAACTAACGTTAGCTTCCCGGTGGAGGCTAACGGCAGACCGCTATAATCACCTAGCCGTCCGCCGAATTAACCGTTAGCTAAACTAACGTTAGCTTCCCGGTGGAGGCTAACGGCAGACCGCTATAATCACCTAGCCGTCCGCCGAATTAACCGTTAGCTAAACTAACGTTAGCTTCCCGGTGGAGGCTAACGGCAGACTGCTATAATCACCTAGCGGTCTGCCGAATTAGCTGTTAGCTAACTAACGTTAGCTGGAGGCTAGCGTGTGAACATCTTGGCATGCGCAGAACGGATCGTGCAGGTGGAAGCGGTGCCGTTATTCCGTTATTTATATACTGTCTATGGTTATTCCAAGGTGGTGGTGGCATGAACGCAGCATTATCATCTGCGCCTACGTCATGGCGTACGTGTCATCTTGCACATGCGCAGAACGGATCGTGCCGGTGGAACGGATCGGGTACTGACAGCCCCCGTTGATGCTGTACAGACGCTGTTTATTAACGGTGATAAGTAGAAATAAATAGACATGAATAGTAAAGTAACCTAGATAGCTAACGTCAACGGTAGGTAGCGGCTAGCTAGAAGGGTTCGTGGTGACTTATTTGCCTGGAACGCTACCAGGTCGTGAGTCGTGACTTGAAGTCGTAACTTGCGCTTTAAAAACTGTGTCTGGGACCAGGGCTGGGCATCGAGAGCCGATTCCTAATCGGAATCATTTCTGTATCGGAATCGTTTTGGAATCGTTTGGAGGATTTGGTTTCAATTGCGATCATCACTTTCCAATTTAACGTGCGCAAGTTTGGGTTTCCGTAGCGACCAGGCGCTTGTTGTGTTGCAGCCGTGGAGCGCAGTAAGCGGCGCTCTAGCGGGGCTTTATTTCACGTTGAAAAAGCTGTAAAAGTGCAACCCACCTTTTGAATCAAAATAAAACTTTCCTCTTATTTGTGAAAGTAGGCATGTGACCCGTTTCAGCTCCACCCCTCAAAGAATCGGAATCAGAATCGATGAGAACCGGAATCAGAAGGAAGAATCGGAATCAGAATCGTTAAAATCCAAACGATGCCCAACCATAGATATAGAACAATAGATATGACATGTAATTCTGACCTCCCATTCAAGGATGGAAGCACTTGGCGGCCATCTTACCAGGGTTAAGTTTTAGAATTGCTTCCATTGGAACCAATGGGGAGAGAGGCTCATGTTGTCTTTATTATCCTTATATTTTTCTACCAATACATCAATAGTGGTTTTAATTCAAAGTAATGACTGTAAGACAACTGTGCCTTTCTAGAAAGAAACAAAAAATAGAGATTTAGGTGGGGTTTTGATTGATATAGCTCCTAACTAAAACACTGTTTGCTGTTCATAAATGCTGTTAAGAGCTAGCTAGCAATCACCACTAACTGACATTTCAGCCGGTCTGTTAACAGTTGCTAGGTAACGTAACTAGCTAGCTACCTAGTTCACCAACTTTTCTGTATTTATAGTTAAAAAAAAAGAAGAGAAAAATACTCCATCTACTCCTACTGACATGTGGGAAGTGATGGCAGCCTCCTGGGTCTCTGTGGTCCTCCTGGTAAAGTAGTTAGGTGCTGCACAGCTGATAACCATACTTGCTGCCATAGGCGACAATAGTAAACAGTACCTTAGTAAGATGGCCGACAGTTATGCCATAAGTTATGATGTCATGTCATATCTATTGTTCTATATCTATGTGCGCAACCCTATCTGGAATGCAGCATAAGCATGTGACCCGTTTCAACTCCACCACTCAAAGAATCGGAATCAGAAGGAAGAATCAGAATCAGAAGGAAGAATCAGAATCAGAAGGAAGAATCAGAATCAGAAGGAAGAATCAGAATCAGAAGGAAGAATCAGAATCAGAAGGAAGAATCAGAATCAGAAGGAAGAATCAGAATCGGAATCAGAAGGAAGAATCAGAATCAGAAGGAAGAATCAGAATCAGAAGGAAGAATCAGAATCAGAATCAGAAGGAAGAATCAGAATCAGAAGGAAGAATCAGAATCGGAATCAGAAGGAAGAATCAGAATCAGAAGGAAGAATCAGAATCAGAAGGAAGAATCAGAATCAGAAGGAAGAATCAGAATCAGAAGGAAGAATCAGAATCAGAAGGAAGAATCGGAATCAGAATTGTTAATATCCAAACGATGCCCATCTCTTCAGATTAATCAAGCTGACTCCACCAGATGGATCGCTTCCCATTAGCTCGGCACATCCATCTGGGGACCAGTAATGGGCGATAGAGACGACGTGCAATATAAACGATACGAAATTGGCCAACGATTGTGCAATAAAATTAAAATCTCTGTCGCGATAATGCATGTTGGCGACGCAAATCTACTGGCGAAGATTTACCCCGATACTTTAAGCTTTTTCTTTGTTAAAGTCTCTGCAACTAGTGTACTTGAATTTTATTTATCTGCAACAGTATGTTGTATAATTACAGTTTTGCACAATAAATGTTCTTAAAACTACATACTATGTTTATTTCTCTTTAAAAAAATACATTTAGCAGTGTGGTTTTCCTCAGGGTCTATGTATATATCGTGATATATATTTAGGGATATATATATATATATCGTTATCGCAAAAGGCTGCAATGTATATCGCAATATGGATTTTAGGCCATAACGCCCATCCCATCTGGGAACTTTCCGTTGGAGAACTTTTGGGAAGGGGAGCGAAAATCCTGGTTATCTGATTGGATAAACCATCTGTCTATCACCTCCTATATGTTGTCATAGACAGGGCCAAATCAACCAATCAGATCAAACTCTTACCGAAACCAGTCGGGAGAAGAGCAGAAACATCTTCTCCTCCGAGAAAAGCCTCCAGTGCCGATTTTTTTTTTGCTCTTCTTTCACTGAAGGAATACTTTCTAATTCAGATAAAAGTTGCTGCGATAGCTACGCTCATCTCCTCCGTGGAAGCCGCCACCTTGGTTAGACCGAACAGTCGCTTCTCGTTGGCGTCGCACCTAAACCCGCCTCATAACTCAACGCTGATTGGTCGGTCGTTTGGCGAACGGCTCCAAATGTTCTCTAATCTCAAGTAGAGGTGTGAATCTTCACTGATGTCCCGATTCGATTATGATTGTCATGTGTTTGAGTCGATATCTCGATGCATCACGATGCGTCTAATCCATGTTTCTATTAAAGCCATGTAGGATATTTAATTCAGAGCTTTTCAAGCTTCAAAAACCAAACATTCTGCAGAGCTCTAATACTAAATAAACTGGATACATAAAACTATACAGCACTGAGCACATGGCTCTTCCTGAATGTGTTAACATACCAGAATATGTAAACAGAAATGTTGTTAGGCCTACATTACATTATAGACAGAAATAATCGATTAGGAGCCGGCCGATTATCGATGCAGCATCGTCCATGATTCCATGCATCGATTATTTGATTTATTGAAATCAAGATGCCAGACTGATCTGAGAGCTCGCCAGATCAGGACCGTCTCACCAGGCTACAATGTCTGCTGCTGTCAGTTAGGGGTGGTGGGGGGGGGGAATCGATACAGCATAGTATCGCGTTATTTTCTGTGAGAATACTGTATCGATACACAGACGCCAAGTATGGATCTATTATTATATATACAGTACAGGCCAAAAGTTTGGACACACCTTCTCATTCAATGCGTTTCCTTTTTATTTTCATGACTATTTCCATTGTAGATTCTCACTGAAGGCATCAAAACTATGAATGAACACATATGGAATTATGTACTTAACAAAAAAGTGTGAAATAACTGAAAACATATCTTATATTTTAGATTCCTCAAAGTAGCCACCCTTTGCTTTTTTTGATAACTCTGCAAACCCTTGGTGTTGTCTCAATGAGCTTCATGAGGTAGTCACCTGAAATGGTTTTACCTTCACAGGTGTGCTTTGTCAGGGTTCATTAGTGGAAGTTTTTCCCTTATTAATAATAAGTGGCAAAAAAGTGACAAATGTTGGCAAAGGTGACAAAAACGTCATAAAAAGTGACAAAAACGTCGTAAAAAGTGGCATAAATGTCGGAAAAAGTGACGAAAATGTCAAGTTATATAAATGATGGGAAAGGTGACAAAAACGTCGTA
>NC_053129.1:35155129-35157629 GCF_010015445.1 Perca fluviatilis
TGGATGGATGGATGGATAGATGGAATGGATGGATGATGGATGAATGGATGGATGGATGGAATGGATGATGGATGGATAGATGAATGGATGATGGATGGATGGATGAATGGAATGGATGAATGGATGGATGATGGATGGATGAATGGATGATGGATGAATGGATGGATGAATAGATGGAATGATTGAATGGATGGATGGATGAATGGATGGATAAGATAAGATGATGGATGGATAGAATAGAATGGATGGAATGAATGGATGGATAGATGAATGGATAGATGGAATGGATGGAATGGATATGAATGGATAGATAAGATGGATGGAATGAATAGATGGAATAGATGGAATGAATAGATGGATAGAATAGATGGATGGATAGAATGGATGGAATGAATGGATGGATGGATGGAATGGAATAGATGGATGGATGGAATAGATGGAATAGATGGAATGGATGAATGGATAATGGATAGATGGATGGATAGATAGATGATGGATAGATGGAATGAATAGGATGGATGGAATAGATATGGAATGGATGGATAGAATAGAATAAGATAGATGGATAAATGGATGGATGAATGGATAGATAGGATGGATGGATGAATAGATGGATGAATAGATGGATATAGATGAATGGATAGAATAGATGAATGATGATAGATGAATAGATGGATAGATAGATAGATGGATAGATGGATGGATGAATGGATGGAATGAATGGATAGTGATAAGATAAGATGGATGAATAAGATGGATAATGGATGGAATGGATGAATAGATGGATAGAATGGATGTGAATAGATGGAATGGATAAGAATAGATGAATGGAATGGAATGGATAAGATGAATAAGATGGAATGAATAGATAGATAATAAATGGAATGGATAGATAGATGAATGGAATGGAATGAATGGATAAGATGGAATGGAATGAATAAATTAGATAGATAAGATGGATGGAATGGATGAATGGAATGAATAGATGATGGAATGGATAGATAGATGGATGGATAAGAATAAATTAGATAGATAAGATAGATAGATGGATAGGATAGATGATGAATGATGAATGGATGGATAGATGAATGGAATGAATAGATGGATAAGGATGGATAGATGAATGGATAGATGATGGATAATGGATGGATATAAATGAAGATGGATGGATAGATAGATAAGATGGATGGATAAGATAGATGATGGAATATAGATGAATGAATGGATAGATGGATAGATGGATGGATAAGATGAATGGATGGATAGGATAATAGATGAATGAATAAATAGATGAATAGATGGATGAATGAATGAATAGATAATGGAATGGATAGATAGAATAGATAGATGAATAGATGGAATGAATAGATAGATGAATGAATGGATATGGAATGGATGAGATAGAAGATAGATAGAATAGATGAATGATAGATAGATGAATAGATGGATAAATAGATAGATAAGATGGATGGATAGAATGGATGGATGGATATAGTTGGATGAATGGATAAGATGGATAGATATGATAGATAGATAGATAAGATGGATAGATAAGATATGGGGGAATAATGGATAAATAGTAGATAGATAGATGATAGATGAGATGATAGATGAATAGATAGATAAAATAGATAGATATATAGATAAGATAGATAGATGATGGATGATGATATGGATAAGGATAAAATAGATAATAATAATGAATAATAAATGGATAAGATGGATGGATAGATATATAGATAGATAAGATAGATAGATAGATATGAATAAATGATAGATGGATGATGATAATAGAATAAAATAGATAGATGGATAGATAGATAGTAATGGAATGAATAATGATAGATAGATAGATAATAATAAAATAGTAGATAGATAAATAATAAATATGATAGATATGATAATGAATAATATAAATTAAGATAGATGGATAGATAGATAGATAAGATAAAAGATAGAATAAATAGATAGATAGATAATAGATAGATAGATAGATAGATAGGTGAAGATAGAATAATAGATGATAGATAGATGGATAATAGAATAAAATAAATGATGATAGTAAGATAATAAATAGATAGATAGATAAATAGATAGATAATAGATAGAATGAATGAATAAGATAAGATGGATAGATGGATAATGAATAGAATAATGAATGAATGAATGAATTAGATAGATAGATGGATAGATATAGATAGATAGATAGAATGAATGAATAGATAGAGGTGGAATAGATATGGATAGAATAGATAGATAGATAGATGAATAATAGATAGATAGAATAGAATGGAAGAATAGATAGATAGATAGATAGAATGAAACAAATAGACAGATCCACGACCTGAAAGAAGATGGCCCACGAAACACGGAAGATCCACGACCGACCCAGCCAAACGGAAGACCACGACCCAGCACACACCGACGACCGAAGGAAAAGACCCAAGATCCGACCCACGACCACGAGATCCATCCCGAAAAGACCAAGGACCGAAGACAG
>NC_053129.1:35160129-35180129 GCF_010015445.1 Perca fluviatilis
CCCTGACTCCTGCTGCTCCAATCAGTATCCAGGATGTGCTCGCCACGCCCACTACCACGACCTCAGCGACCTCCACCAAGAGGTGAGACAGCGCCGCCTCTGATTGGACGACAAACACCACAGTCAGTTCAGCTGAAACACTCCCGGTACAAAAATAAAGTGTGAAGCTCACTGCCTCTCTGTATTTATAAAAAGAAAATGAAGGACCTGTCTTTAAAAAGGTTAACTTAAGCTTACCGTGTCTTCACCCTGGACTCTCTGTCTCCATGTGTGTGTGTGTCTGAGTGTCTGATGGATCAACAATCTGTGAAACTGGTCCAGTATTAAACCAGAACCGAGCTGTAATGTAACCCTACAGGACTAATGTTCAGCAGCAGCAGCATCACCAAACTCCACCAGACTCCATGTAAATAATCAGGACTTTTATCATCGTAAAACACACTTCATTCAAAGTGGACAGAAACTAAATAAAACTAACAAAAGCCGTCTTGGTTCATCTTTCCACTGTTCCACCAATCACCACTCTGGTTTGGTTGAAATAAACCCTTAATTCACCCATTTACATGTGGAGATATGCTGCTCTATACACGGTAAAAGTCCTGATTATTTACATGGAGTCTGGTGGAGATATGCTGCTCTATACACGGTAAAAGTCCTGATTATTTACATGGAGTCTGGTGGAGATATGCTGGCTCTATACACACTAAAAGTCCTGATTATTTACATGGAGTCTGGTGGAGATATGCTGGCTCTATACACGCTAAAAGTCCTGATTATTTACATGGAGTCTGGTGGAGATATGCTGGCTCTATACATGCTAAAAGTCCTGATTATTTACATGGAGTCTGGTGGAGATATGCTGGCTCTATACACGCTAAAAGTCCTGATTATTTACATGGAGTCTGGTGGAGATATGCTGGCTCTATACACGCTAAAAGTCCTGATTATTTACATGGAGTCTGGTGGAGATATGCTGGCTCTATACACGCTAAAAGTCCTGATTATTTACATGGAGTCTGGTGGAGATATGCTGGCTCTATACACGCTAAAAGTCCTGATTATTAACATGGAGTCTGGTGGAGATTAATAACTGAATGACTTTATGAATCTCTGTGCTCGTGTTTCAGGGCTGCGGTCCGAAGATCTACGGTTTCATCCGAGGGACGAAGCAGCTTCAGGCGCTGCGTTTCCTGGGCGTGTCCATCGGCGTGGCTCAGATCCTCGCCATGGCGCTGACGCTAACGCTGCTCTGGGCGCTGTACTACGGGCGGCAGGCTCCAGAGCCGGACTCCACGCCGCCGCCGGACGCCTCCGCCCAGCTCGCCATGACACACACAGCGCCGGCCGCGGCAGGATGCAACCACAACCACACGAAGAAGAGCTGCAGCGGGACACATGTTGCCATGGCGCCCAGCGGGACGCATGTTGCCATGGCGCCCAGCGGGCTGCAGATTGAGATGGAGCGCCTGTCGTAGCCGCCTGAACACACCGGGGGGAACTACACGTTTTATTTCAGTGGTTTTATTTCATCATTTCTATCAGTAACAACTCTGGGTTACTCTTTACTTCACAGCCCCTCCAGAAAATCCTGATTATGCGATCGCATAATTCAACGCATAATCAGCCAAATCAGTTGATTTCCGCGCAAAATATGCGGTGCTTGCAGGATGTCATAATCCCCCGCATTTTCGTTGCAAAAAAAAGTCACATAATGTACAGTACAGGCCAAAAGTTTGGACACACCTTCTCATTCAATGTTTCTTTATTTTCATGACTATTTACATTGTAGATTCTCACTGAAGGCATCAAAACTATGAATGAACACATATGGAATTATGTACTTAACAAAAAAGTGTGAAATAACTGAAAACATGTCTTATATTTTAGATTCTTCAAAGTAGACACCCTTTGCTTTTTTATTAATAAGGGAAAAACTTCCACTAATGAACCCTGACAAAGCACACCTGTGAAGGTAAAACCATTTCAGGTGACTACCTCATGAAGCTCATTGAGAGAACACCAAGGGTTTGCAGCTATCAAAAAGCAAGGGTGGCTACTTTGAAGAATCTAAAATATAAGACATGTTTTCAGTTATTTCACACTTTTTTGTTAAGTACATAATTCCATATGTGTTCATTCATAGTTTTGATGCCTTCAGTGAGAATCTACAATGTAAATAGTCATGAAAATAAAAAGGAAACACATTGAATGAGAAGGTGTGTCCAAACTTTTGGCCTGTACTGTATATCTCAGCAGAAAGTTGAAAAATGTTGCGTTTACTTCACTCAAGAGCAGCCATTTCCCCCTGTTGCCGTGGGAACGTTATGAAGTGACGTCATTACGCGACGTGAACATCCCGCAATTTCATCGCATTAAAATTGCATAAATAAATATCTCTTATATTCCATCGCATTTTTTAAGAAAACGTGCCGCATTTTTGCCCGCAACAATCACAAAAAAACTCTTTCTGGAAGGACTGGTGTGAAGGTATCGACAGAACGATGACGAGACACTGTCATGAACGTGTCATAAACCTTATAAACAAGTCATAAACGTTCATGGCTTCTGCCATTAAGTGTCATTCAGTTTTTGTTATGACAAGTTGACATTAATCAGGATAACATTACCAGAAGATGTCTTGGTCATGACAACTTACATTACATTTGTTTGTCCTTATTAAGACAACTTGACATTAATCAGGATGACATTGTGTCAAAGTTGTCATCCTCTGGTGATGTCATCCTGGTTAATGTCATCCTCTGGTGATGTCATCCTGGTTAATGTCAACTTCTGGTGATGTCATCCTGGTTAATGTCATCCTCTGGTGATGTCATCCTGGTTAATGTCATCCTCTGGTGATGTCATCCTGGTTAATGTCAACTTCTGGTGATGTCATCCTGGTTAATGTCAACTTCTGGTGATGTCATCCTGGTTAATGTCATCCTCTGTGTGTCACTTTGATGTCCTCCTCCCTGTCCTCCTCCCTGTCCTCCTCCCTGTCCTCCACCCTCTTCTCCTCCCTGTCCTCCACCCTGTCTTCCTCCCTGTCCTCCTCCCTGTCCTCCTCCCTGTCCTCCTCCCTGTCCTCCACCCTCTTCTCCTGTCCTCCACCCTGTCCTCCTCCCTGTCCTCCTCCCTGTCCTCCTCCCTGTCCTCCACCCTGTCCTCCTCCCTGTCCTCCACCCTCTTCTCCACCCTGTCCTCCTCCCTGTCCCCTCCCTGTCCTCCTCCCTGTCCTCCACCCTCTTCTCCTCCCTGTCCTCCTCCCTGTCCTCCTCCCTGTCCTCCTCCCTGTCCTCCTCCCTGTCCTCCACCTCTTCCTCCCTGTCCTCCACCCTGTCTTCCTCCCTGTCCTCCTCCCTGTCCTCCACCCTGTCTTCCTCCCGTCCCCCCCCTGTCTTCTCTTCCTCTGTCCTCCTCCCTGTCCTCCACCCTCTCCTCCCCTGTCCTCCACCCTGTCCTCCTCCATGTTCCTCCTCTCCCTGTCCTCCTCCCTGTCCTCCTCCCTGTCCTCCACCCTGTCTTCCTCCCCTGTCTCCTCCCTCCCTGTCTCCTCCTCCCTGCTCTCCATCTCTTTCTCCACCCTGTCCTCCTCCCTGTCCCTCCCTCTGTCTCCTCTCCCTGTCCTCCCTCCCTGTCCTCCCACCTGTCTTCCTCCCTGTCCTCCCCTCCCCTGTCCTCCTCCCTGTCTCCTCCACCCTGTCCTCCTCCCCTTCTCCTCCCTGTCCTCCCTCCCTGTCTCCTCCTCCCTGTTCCTCCTCCCTGTCTCCTCTCACCCTCTTCTCCTCCCCTGTCCTCCACCCTGTCCTCCCTGTCTCCTCTCCCCCTGTTCCCCTGTCCTCCACCTCTTCTCCTCCCTGTCCTCCTCCCTGTCCCCTCCACCCTGTCTTCCTGTCTCCTCCACCCTGTCCTCCCTGTCCTCCTCCCTGTCCTCCTCCCCTGTCCTCCCCCTGTCCCCTGTCCTTCCTCCCTGTCCTCTCCACCCCTGTCCTCCACCCTGTCTTCCCCTGTCCTCCTCCTGTCTCCTCCACCCTGTCCTCCTCCCTGTCCACCCTGTCCCTCCTCCCTGTCCTCCACCCTGTCTCCTCCCCCTGTCCTCCCTGTCCTCCTCCCTGTTCCCTCCTCCCTGTCCTCCACCCTGTTCCTCCCTGTCTCTCCCTCCCTGTTCTCTCCCTCCTGTCCTCCACCCTGTCCTCCTTCCCCCTGTCCTCCACCCTGTCCTCCTCCCTGTCCACCCTGTCCTCCTCCCTGTCCTCCACCCTGTCCTCCACCTCCTGTCCTCCCTGTCCTCCCTCCCTGTCCTCCACCCTGTCCTCCCTGTCCTCCTCCCCTGTCTCCTCCTCCCTGTCCTCCCTGTCCTCCTCCCTGTCCTCCCTGTCCTCCACCCTGTCCTCCCTGTCCTCCTCCCTGTCCTCCTCCCTGTCCTCCTCCCTGTCCTCCCCCCTGTCCTCCCTGTCCTCCCTGTCCTCCCTGTCCTCCTCCCTGTCCTCCACCCTGTCCTCCCTGTCGGAGGACTTTGAGTCTTTGACTAAAGTAATCTGTGTTTACTTGCACAAAAAACATTTGAAGGTGTCTAAGCCAGCTACTAGCTAACGGTAGGCTAACGGCAGGCTAACAGCAGGCTAACGGTAGGCTAACGGCAGGCTAACAGCAGGCTAATGGTAGGCTAACGGCAGGCTAACGGTAGGCTAACGGTAGGTTAACGGTAGGCTAACGGCAGGCTAACGGTAGGCTAACGGTAGGCTAACGGTAGGCTAAAGGCAGGCTAACGGTAGGCTAACGGTAGGCTAACGGCAGGCTAACGGTAGACTCTAACGGTAGGCTAACGGCAGGCTAACGGTAGACTCTAACGGTAGGCTAACGGCAGGCTAACGTTACGTTATGCTTCTGATGCCGCAGCGCTGGCCCCCAAATCTGTGATGTCATAGGTAGGAGATACCGGTTCTTTGGCTTTTAGTAGTGTGTGTGTCTGTGTGTGTGTGTGTGTGTGTGTGTGTGTGTGTCTGTGTGTGTGTGTGTGTGTGTGTGTGTGTGTGTGTGTGTGTGTGTCTGTGTGTGTGTGTGTGTGTGTGTGTGTGTCTGTGTGTGTGTGTGTGTGTGTCTGTGTGTGTGTGTGTGTGTGTCTGTGTGTGTGTGTGTGTGTGTGTGTGTGTGTGTGTCTGTGTGTGTGTCTGTGTGTGTGTGTGTGTGTGTGTGTGTGTCTCTTTGTGTGTGTGTGTGTGTGTCTCTCTGTGTGTGTCTGTGTGTGTCTCTGTGTGTGTCTGTGTGTGTGTGTGTGTGTGTGTGTGTGTGTGTGTGTGTCTGTGTGTGTCTCTGTGTGTGTCTGTGTGTGTGTGTGTGTGTGTGTGTGTGTGTGTGTGTGTGTGTGTGTGTGTGTCTGTGTGTGTCTCTGTGTGTGTCTGTGTGTGTGTGTGTGTGTGTGTGTGTGTGTGTCTGTGTGTGTCGTGTGTGTGTCTGTGTGTGTGTCTGTGTGTGTGTGTGTGTGTGTGTGTGTGTGTGTGTCTGTGTGTGTCTGTGTGTGTGTGTGTGTGTGTGTGTGTGTGTGTGTGTGTGTGTGTGTGTGTAATCTGTAATTGTTGATGCTGAAGGAGAACCAGGACACGAGTCGAGTCGGGGGGGAAATGCAGCGCCACCGAGCCACGGCGTGTTGCCGTGTTGTTACAGTTTTGGGAGAGATGACATCACGCTACGGCGCGGGGCCGGTATCTCCACGTAGCCACGACGGTAACACCTTAACCGACCGGTCTGATCGTCTGATTGGTCAATCGGTCTCAGACATTAACTTATTATAACTGATAGAAATGATGAACCAAAGTGTGACCAGAGCTCTATGAAGAGAACTGTGTGAGGACGAAAGAGAAGAAGACAAACATCCTGGCTCTCTAAAGGAGACACGATGCATTCTGGGACTTGTGGTTTTTCACTGGATGAGAACGGGAAACAACCACTGTTTGGAAACAAAGACTTTTCTTCTCTTTAGAAAAACTTGTTAACAAAAACTGTCTGAGTCTTTCTGAACTTTAAAGGAGAGCCCGAGTCATAGCTGTCACCTTGTGTTTGGTGGTGAATATTTAATGATATTTGTCTCACAGTTATTGGAGCGTTTTCTCACTACAATAAAAGCTGAAAGCAGGATCTGTGTTCAGAGCTTTGGGTCAGTCAACGGTGGACGATCGCTGTAGTTCTCTAAGCACAAACGGACATTTGGATAAACAGAAAAATGGGTTCAAATATCCAAGTTTTCATTTTTTTCCACCTTGAGAAATAAAAAAAATTGGATCTTTAAACTGTTTTTTTTTTTTTTTCAATTTTCTGTTTTTTATTTAAAAGGTTACATGAGTTTATGTAACGACCAATCAGCTGTTTTGAAGCTCTGTGAACTGAAACTAACGGGAAAGCATCGTCCTTTCTTATTCAGAGTGTCAGAAATTTAGAAAATTATCAAACTGTGTCTGAGCTCCAACTACTGCCATGGTGTTCTCTCCCTCGTTAGCACCTAGCTACTAGCTATAATACTGCCATGGTGTTCTCTCCCTCGTTAGCACCAAACACCCTAATTCCTACACCTAACATATAATACTCATGTTACCTACTACAGCTATAATACTGCCATGGTGTTCTCTCCCTGTTACCACCTAGCTACTAGCTATAATACTGCCATGGTGTTCTCCTCGTTACCACCTAGCTACTAGCTATAATACTGCCATGGTGTTCTCTCTCCTGTTACCACCTAGCTACAGCTATAATACTGCCATGGTGTCCTCTACACCTAGCTACACTCCAGGTGTTCTACCACCTATACTAGCTATAATACTGCCATGGTGTTCTCCTTTACCACCTATACTACTATAATACTGCCATGGTGTTCTCTCCTCGTTACCACCTAGCTACTAGCTATAATACTGCCATGGTGTCTCCTCGTTAACCTAGCCAGAATACGATCACTGCCATGGTGTTCTCTCCCTCGTTACCACCTAGCTACTAGCTATAATACTGCCATGGTGTTCTCTCCCTCGTTACCACCTAGCTACTAGCTATAATACTGCCATGGTGTTCTCTCCCTCGTTACCACCTAGCTACTAGCTATAATACTGCCATGGTGTTCTCTCCCTCGTTACCACCTAGCTACTAGCTATAATACTGCCATGGTGTTCTCTCTCTCGTTACCACCTAGCTACTAGCTATAATACTGCCATGGTGTCTCTCCCGTACCACCTAGCTACTAGCTATAATACTGCCATGGTGTTCTCTCTCTCGTTACCACCTAGCTACTAGCTATAATACTGCCATGGTGTTCTCTCCCCCGTTAGCACCTAGCTACTAGCTATAATACTGCCATGGTGTTCTCTCTTTACCACCTAGTACTAGCTATAATACTGCCATTTCTACCACACACAATCCCTACCACCTAGCTACTAGCTATAATACTGCCATGGTGTTCTCTCTCTCGTTACCACCTAGCTACTAGCTATAATACTGCCATGGTGTTCTCTCCCTCGTTACCACCTAGCTACTAGCTATAATACTGCCATGGTGTTCTCTCCCTCGTTACCACCTAGCTACTAGCTATAATACTGCCATGGTGTTCTCTCCCTCGTTACCACCTAGCTACTAGCTATAATACTGCCATGGTGTTCTCTCCCTCGTTACCACCTAGCTACTAGCTATAATACTGCCATGGTGTTCTCTCCCTCGTTACCACCTAGCTACTAGCTATAATACTGCCATGGTGTTCTCTCCCTCGTTACCACCTAGCTACTAGCTATAATACTGCCATGGTGTTCTCTCCCTCGTTACCACCTAGCTACTAGCTATAATACTGCCATGGTGTTCTCTCCCTCGTTACCACCTAGCTACTAGCTATAATACTGCCATGGTGTTCTCTCTCTCGTTACCACCTAGCTACTAGCTATAATACTGCCATGGTGTTCTCTCTCTCGTTACCACCTAGCTACTAGCTATAATACTGCCATGGTGTTCTCTCCCTCGTTACCACCTAGCTACTAGCTATAATACTGCATGTCTCCTCCCTCTTACCACCTAGCTACTAGCTATACGCACGGTGTTCTCCCTACACACCTAGCTACCAGCTATAATACTGCCATGGTGTTCTCTCCCTCGTTACCACCTAGCTACTAGCTATAATACTGCCATGGTGTTCTCTCCCCTCGTTACCACCTAGCTACTAGCTATAATACTGCCATGGTGTTCTCCCTCAAGTACACCTAGCTACTAGCTATAATACCTGGTGTTCTCTCCCTCGTTACCAACCTAGCTACTAGCTATAATACTGCCATGGTGTTCCTCTCCCTCGTTACCACCTAGCTACTAGCTATAATACTGCCATGGTGTTCTCTCTCTCGTTACCACCTAGCTACTAGCTATAATACTGCCATGGTGTTCTCTCTTTACCACCTTAGCTACTAGTAATAACTGCCATGGTGTTCTCTCCCTCGTTACCACCTAGCTACTAGCTATAATACTGCCATGGTGTTCTCTCCCTCGTTACCACCTAGCTACTAGCTATAATACTGCCATGGTGTTCTCTCTCTCGTTACCACCTAGCTACTAGCTATAATACTGCCATGGTGTTCTCTCCCTCGTTACCACCTAGCTACTAGCTATTACTGCCTGGTTCCCTCGCTACCACCTAGCTACTAGCTATAATACTGCCATGGTGTTCTCTCCCTCGTTAGCACCTAGCTACTAGCTATAATACTGCCATGGTGTTCTCTCCTCGTTACCACCTAGCTACTAGCTACTAATCTGCGGTGTCTCCCTCGTTACCACCTAGCTACTAGCTATAATACTGCCATGGTGTTCTCTCCCTCGTTACCACCTAGCTACTAGCTATAATACTGCCATGGTGTTCTCTCCCTCGTTACCACCTAGCTACTAGCTATAATACTGCCATGGTGTTCTCTCCCTCGTTACCACCTAGCTACTAGCTATAATACTGCCATGGTGTTCTCTCCCTCGTTACCACCTAGCTACTAGCTATAATACTGCCATGGTGTTCTCTCCCCTCGTTACCACCTAGCTACTAGCTATAATACTGCCATGGTGTTCTCCCTCTAGTTACCACCTAGCTACTAGCTATAATACTGCCATGGTGTTCTCTCCCGTTACCACCTAGCTACTAGCTATAATACTGCCATGGTCTCGTTACCACCTAGCTACTAGCTATAATACTGCCATGGTGTTCTCTCCCTCGTTAGCACCTAGCTACTAGCTATAATACTGCCATGGTGTTCTCTCCCTCTAGTTTGCAGAATAAGCAGCTCATTAACTGCATATGGACCAAAAAACAACCCAAACTGATAGACTTTGGGGTCAGAGGGGCAACTGATGGTTTCGAGTGGGGGGGGGGGTGGGGTGGTGTAGCTAGGTGGTACCAAGGGGGTTAGCTTCGCTTTAGAACTGGAACCTCCTATGGCGCCATTCTGATGCTACCAAGCCATCACCTCCCGTTAGCATCCCGTTGTTTATTTCTAAAGAAACACGACAATGTATAAAAGGCTCCATTACCTTGTACCTCACGTTATGGCTCCGTAGCAGACGCTTTTATAACAATAGGCTAACGATTGGGTCATAACCACGAGACTTACTGTCACACAGCAGAGGAATTACCGTATAGTACAGGAGAAGCTCACAGGCAGTTTGGACTTCCATTATCTGTTTAGGTTTAATGACTAATGTTAACTAGCATGTTAGTGATCAGTAATTAGCCTGTGCCTATGTTATCTCCTTACATATACCTACGCTCTCCGTCTCTGTAAGATTGGGAATGATTGAGATTTCTCTCGGCACAGCTACCAGAAGACTTCACACTTTCAGACAGGTTGCTCACGTCACATCTACGTCTTCAAGCTCAGCTGGAGGCTGCTCAGTAACGCTCAGCCAGCACCGGGAAAGAGACTTCTGACATCCTTCACTGGTCTCTGGTCCAGAGACACGGGGTCTGCTGGTCCAGTTTATATATGTCAATGGGTGGTACGAGGGAGAGAACACCATGGCAGTATTATAGCTAGTAGCTAGGTGCTAACGAGGGAGACCCATGTAACCTTTTAAATGGGGGGAGATGGCCCTAACAACGGCCCTAACAACGGCGCCTTAGTCGACATTGTGGCTGTTTTTGATGCTTCTTCCGTAGTTGTGCTAATGCTAAGGAGGCTAATAATACTATAGATGCTAACTATGCTAACTATTGCCGCGTTCTATTTACCTGGGAACTCGGTTTTAACGAGGTCAAAGTCGGAAACACGCCCCCTGACCTCGCAGTACCCAGATTTCAAAATCCAACATGGCTGCCCCCCCCCGTGTATCAACAGTTGTGAAAGCTGCAGTAACATAAAGTTATTATTAGCACTTCTGTCTTATTTGTGTCTCACTAAATCAGTCGTTCACACAGGTAAAGTTTGGACAATGTGTTTCCTTTTTATTTTCATGACTATTTACATTGTAGATTCTCACTGAAGGCATCAGAACTATGAATGAACACATATGGAATTATGTACTTAACAAAAAAGTGTGAAATAACTGAAAACATGTCTTATATTTTAGATTCTTCAAAGTAGCCACCCCTTTGCTTTTTTATTAATAAGGGAAAAACTTCCACTAATGAACCCTGACAAAGCACACCTGTGAAGGTAAAACCATTTCAGGTGACTACCTCATGAAGCTCATTGAGAGAACACCAAGGGTTTGCAGAGTTATCAAAAAAAGCAAAGGGTGGCTACTTTGAAGAATCTAAAATATAAGACATGTTTTCAGTTATTTCACACTTTTTTGTTAAGTACATAATTCCATATGTGTTCATTCATAGTTTTGATGCCTTCAGTGAGAATCTACAATGTAAATAGTCATGAAAATAAAGGAACACATTGAATGAGAAGGTGTGTCCAAACTTTTGGCCTGTACTGTATATTCAACTTCTATCTGTGGACGTGTTGTTACGCTGTTTGCATGCACAAAAAACGGCGTAATGCGTCTTTATCAACTGGTAATGCTAACAATAGCTAACCGGGCTAGAGCTAACGAAAACAACGAACATCCAACTTTTAAAAAGAACGCATTCAACTCGGGTATGACGTCATTCCCAGCTCCGGCTTCTGAGTTCCACGGTAAAGAGAACGCGGCATATATGCCAACTATGCCAACAATGCTAACCATGCTAAATATCCCAACAATGTTACCATTTTGAACTATGCTAACGATGCTCATCATGCTAACGATGCCAACAGGGTCCCTGGAGAGGATAAAAACAAACATAAATACAAGCCAAATACAGTGTTTCCATGACAACAACCGTCCGTGTTAGACTGAAGAAGAGAAAGCCAGACTCATGTTTGAGAGTTTTATTCTGTTTACTCAGACACTGCAACGTCGTTTTCAACATTACCCCAAATTATTCATATTTTTATCAACATAACACAAGCTGTGACAAATCAGAGGTTATAGGTCGTCGTAACCTCCAGAAACTTCTTCAGTTTACAAGTTAATCCTCCCTCCGATCATGCACGTCGTATCGGGAACGCTTTAGGAAAACATCGCGTGGAACGTCAACTCAACGTAAGACGCTACAACCAAAAACAGGACTCCATCTCCAGCGCTACGTTTCGGTTTCTAAGCGTTTGGAGTTTGGAGTCAAAAGAGAGTGTTTTTATCTCCAGCAGAAGAAGAACTGATCTCAATTTGGGAGAGAAAGACTTGCAGGGACACACATTACACGACTACAACTACATTAATTTAGAAAAATGTAACCAAGCTAGTTAGCTACCGCTAGCGGTAGCTAACGCTAGCGTTAGCTGCTAACTTGAGGGAAAGTCTGCAGATTTTCTGTTGTGCCATACGTGCAGATGAATCTCCTGCTGGATAACCCAAAACTTAGGAAGGTCAGGGGGAGCAGGGGGAATGAGAGAGCAGGAGGTATGAGAGAGCAGGGGGAATGAAAGGAGGAAACACCAGAACAGGGGAAATGAGAGGGGGAAACACCAGAGCAGGGGGAAAGAGAGAGCAGGGGGAATGAGAGGGGGAAACATCAGAGCAGGGGGAAAGAGAGAGCAGGGGGAATGAGAGGGGAAACATCAGAGCAGGGGGAATGAGAGGGGGAACCACCAGAGCAGGGGGAATGAGAGGGGGGAAACACCAGAGCAGGGGAATGAGAGGAGGAAACACCAGAGCAGGGGGAAAGAGAGAGCAGGGGGAATGAGAGGGGGAAACATCAGAGCAGGGGGAATGAGAGGGGGAAACATCAGAGCAGGGGGAATGAGAGGGGGAAACACCAGAGCAGGGGGAATGAGAGGGAGGGAAACATCAGAGCAGGGGGAATGAGGGGGAAAGAGAGAGCAGAGGGAATGAGAGGGGAAAGAGAGAGCAGAGGGAATGAGAGGGGGAAAGAGAGAGCAGGGGGAATGAGAGGAGACACCAGAGCAGGGGGAATGAGAGGGGAAACGCCAGAGCAGGGGAGAATGAGGGGGAAACATCAGAGCAGGGGGAAATGAGAGGGGAAAGAGAGAGCAGAGGGAATGAGAGGGGGGAAACACCAGAGCAGGGGAAAGAGAGAGCAGGGGGAATGAGAGGGGGGAATGAGCAGAAGATATCCCTTTTATAAACCAAGCGTTGCCGTGGAGATGGAGCCTCAGATGATTTACGACACCATGAAGCACTGTTACAGCACATGTGCACTAGCAATGGTAAGAATAATAATACATATTATTTTCTTTATTTTACAATCAGAAATCAACAACATGATCCTCAAAAATATGTTTCTATAACTTCTCCCTAAACTTCAAAAGGCGTCTTTACAAAATCCCCAAAAGACAAACAAACAGAATACACCCGAAGAAGTTGGTTGCATATGTCACATTATAGTCAAGCAGTGTGAGTGAGTAGGTCCCGCCCCTTCCTGTGTGTCAGTCATGGGACTAAAGTCTGCGGTCAAGTGGGACAGATTCCAGCTGATTCCAGCTGATTACAGCTGATTCCAGCTGATTCCAGCAGCCTTCAGGCTGAACAGGAAGTCACAGAAACACTGTGGTCTGATTCTGATTTAATCAAATGTTATCAGACCCATAAATCAGCTCCTACACAGTCTCCAGTTGGTTTAATTATAACAGAGTAGCTGTTATAATGTTCTACATGTGATCTGATGCTGATTTTAATTAACAGACTGTAGATGATCTGGTGCTGATTTTAATTACCAACAGACCGTAGATGATCTGGTGCTGATTTTAATCACCAACAGACTGTAAATGATCTGGTGCTGATTTTAATCACCAACAGACTGTATATGATCTGGTGCTGATTTTAATTACCAACAGACTGTAGATGATCTGGTGCTGATTTTAATTACCAACAGACTGTAGATGATCTGGTGCTGATTTTAATTACCAACAGACCGTAGATGATCTGGTGCTGATTTTAATCACCAACAGACTGTAGATGATCTGGTGCTGATTTTAATCACCAACAGACTGTAGATGATCTGGTGCTGATTTTAATTACCAACAGACTGTAGATGATCTGGTGCTGATTTTAATTACCAACAGACTGTAGATGATCTGGTGCTGATTTTAATTACCAACAGACTGTAGATGATCTGGTGCTGATTTTAATTACCAACAGACTGTAGATGATCTGGTGCTGATTTTAATCACCAACAGACTGTAGATGATCTGGTGCTGATTTTAATTACCAACAGACCGTAGATGATCTGGTGCTGATTTTAATTACCAACAGACTGTAGATGATCTGGTGCTGTTTTTAATCGCCAACAGACTGTAGATGATCTGTAATCTGATCAGATTTAGTCTCTCTGACTTCTAAACGTAACTATCAGCACCACAACATGAGATCTGTTCAGAATCAGCCTTTGAATCAGACACAGCAGTTAAAATCCCTCCGATTCAAAATCAATAAAAAGTTTATATAAAACATCATCATGTTGAGGCGATTCTGAACCAATCAGCTGTTAGATCAGCTGAGAAGCCGGTGTTTCCCAGCATGCCCCTGGGTCCGCCTGGGTCTCAAACCGGCCGCCGCCTTAATCTTGTGAGGTCATCGTTGCCCACGTGTGCGTGATGGGACACAAATCTACCCAGCATGCATTGGGTGATCGATTCTGCGCAGACCTGGCTCATCTCCAACGAGCCTAATGTTTAGGAAGGGGCGGGACTTACACACAGGAAGGGGCGGGGCTTATCCTCTCTATTAAGCGGCTGCTTGCAGGGTCGGCCATTTGCATTTCCACTTCGAAAAGTCGGGGAACTTTTTGTCGTTTTTAAAAAAGTAACAACAAAGAAATCAATCCTCTTTTCTTTTTTTTTTGTATCAAGTTGAAGATGAAATCCCAGCTCTGCGAGATGAGAGATCAGTCCTGTTTTAAAAACCTTTTTCAGTATATTTGCATCCGAGCTGAATTTATTTCAGCCGTCCGTGAATGTTTTGGCGCTGCAGCGCTCCGATGTGCTCTTTAATCCCAACGAACGTTGGATCCAGATGTGGGATGGAAACGTCAACAAATCCACATTATCCACCAGGCGTGGAAGGAAGGAAGTCACAGTATGAGGAGAATCGCCTTCGTATCACAATGGATCCATACAAGTTCATCTGAAATCACCCGTTCTCTCTCCCAACTCCTAAAATACTGACGCTTGGTCAGTGTCTTTCAGCGTCAGATACCGACACAAAAATCTCCCTTTAGCGTCTGATGGGACACACCGGGCAGAGCAGCAGTAGAGAGAAGTATGTAGAGAGACAGCAGTAGAGAGTAGTATGTAGAGAGACAACAGTAGAGAGTAGTATGTAGAGAGACAGCAGTAGAGAGTAGTATGTAGAGAGACAGCAGTAGAGAGTAGTATGTAGAGAGACAGCAGTAGAGAGTAGTATGTAGAGAGCAGCAGAGAGTAGTATGTAGAGAGACAGCAGTAGAGAGTAGTATGTAGAGAGACAGCAGTAGAGAGTAGTATGTAGAGAGACAGCAGTAGAGAGTAGTATGAAGAGAGACAGCAGTAGAGAGTAGTATGTAGAGAGACAGCAGTAGAGAGTAGTATGAAGAGAGACAGCAGTAGAGAGTAGTATGAAGAGAGACAGCAGTAGAGAGTAGTATGTAGAGAGACAGCAGTAGAGAGTAGTATGTAGAGAGACAGCAGTAGAGAGTAGTATGTAGAGAGACAGCAGTAGAGAGTAGTATGTAGAGAGACAGCAGTAGAGAGTAGTATGTAGAGACAGCAGAGAGTAGTATGTAGAGAGACAGCAGTAGAGTAGTATGTAGAGAGACAGCAGAGAGTAGTATGTAGAGAGACAGCAGAGAGTAATATGAAGAGAGACAGCAGTAGAGAGTATGAAGAGAGACAGCAGTAGAGAGTAGTATGTAGAGAGACAGCAGTAGAGAGTAGTATGTAGAGACAACGCAGAGAGTAGTATGTAGAGAGACAGCAGTAGAGAGTAGTATGTAGAGAGACAGCAGTAGAGAGTAGTATGTAGAGAGACATCAGTAGAGAGTAGTATGAAGAGAGACAACAGTAGAGAGTAGTATGTAGAGAGACATCAGTAGAGAGTAGTATGAAGAGAGACAACAGTAGAGAGTAGTATGTAGAGAGACAGCAGTAGAGAGTAGTATGTAGAGAGACAGCAGTAGAGAGTAGTATGTAGAGAGACAACAGTAGAGAGTAGTGTGTAGAGAGACAACAGTAGAGAGTAGTGTGTAGAGAGACAGCAGTAGAGAGTAGTATGTAGAGAGACATCAGTAGAGAGTAGTGTGTAGAGAGACAGCAGTAGAGAGTAGTGTGTAGAGAGACAGCAGTAGAGAGTAGTATGTAGAGAGACATCAGTAGAGAGTAGTGTGTAGAGAGACAGCAGTAGAGAGTAGTGTGTAGAGAGACAGCAGTAGAGTAGTCAAAAAGTGACGCCAACAGTCCCGACCAAGCAGGTCTAAATGTGACCCTAAAGGAGACTTTTTGCGTCAATAACAAACGCCAGAGACACCTGACCGAAGGTCACCGTCTGGACTTGATGGGAGTGAGACCGAGTTGCCAGAGACGGAGCATTGAGACCGGTGCTGGACCAGTTCAGGTAGACACAGGTGTTTCTGAGAGAGGACATACAATATCTTTAAATGTGACCCTTTGCATACCAAAAAAGACAAGTATTTAGTGTTCCCCCGTTTGTCTGCATGGCTTTTGACCTACAAATCACACACAGTCTCATGTAAAGCGCCCTGAAGTTGTGAAATATTGTGTTTTTTGGAAAATCTTCTACAGACTATATGACAACTTGTGCATTCAGATTATGATCTCGTGAACGCACCGTGGATCTCAGACCTTTTGCACAGAATATAGATTTTTTCGGGGTCACCAGAGGCTGCGTAGGACAGACTGCAGCTGTTATATTCACCAAAATATGAACACTTGTTGTCTCGTGAGCTAATGGACACACAGGAGAAATATTAGTTTATGGATTCTGAGAGTTTGAGGAAATATTCTTAGTCACTTTCTTTCTCTTTCTTTTCGTTTGGCGTAGCGTAAAGGGTGGAAGCGGTAAACAGCTAGCCCAGCTCTGTGATGGAAAGGTCAAACCTAACAGCCAGACTGGGATCAAACTGAACAATAGCTGTGTGTGTGTGTGTGTGTGTGTGTGTGTGTGTGTCTGTCTGTCTGTCTGTCTGTCTGTCTGTCTGTCTGTCTGTGTGTGTGTGTGTGTGTGTCTCTGTGTGTGTGTGTGTGTCTGTGTGTGTGTCTCTGTGTGGTGGTTCTCTGTGTGTGTGTGTGTGTGTTTTTGTGTGTGTGTGTGTGTGTATGTTTGTATTGTTGTGTGTGTCTCTGTGTGTGTGTGTGTGTCTGTGTGTGTGTGTGTGTGTGTGTTGTTTGTGTGTGTTTGTCTCTGTGTGTGTGTGTGTTGTCTGTGTGTGTGTGTCTGTGTGTGTGTGTGTGTGTGTATGTTTGTGTGTGTGTGTCTTTGTGTGTGTGTGTGTCTTGTGTGTGTGTGTGTGTGTCTCTGTGTGTGTGTGTGTCTGTGTGTGTGTGTGTGGAGTGTGTGTCGTGTGTGTCTGTGTGTGTGTGTGTTTCTGTGTGTGTGTGTGTCTCTGTGTGTGTGTCTCTGTGTGTGTGTGTGTTTCTGTGTGTGTGTGTGTCTTGTGTGTGTGTGTGTGTCTCTGTGTGTTGTGTCTGTGTGTGTGTGTGTGTCCTGTGTGTGTGTGTGTCTGTGTGTGTGTACTCTGTGTGTGTGTCTGTGTGTGTGTCTCTTGTGTGTGTTCTCTGTGTGTGTGTCTGTGTGTGTGTGTGTCTCTGTGTGTGTGTCTCTGTGTGTGTGTGTGTTCTCTGTGTGTGTGTCTCTGTGTGTGTTGTGTTTCTGTGTGTGTGTGTGTGTGTGTGTCTCTGTGTGTGTGTGTGTGTGTGTGGTTTCTGTGTGTGTGTGTGTGTGTCTCTGTGTGTGTCGTGTGTCTCTTGTGTGTGTCTCTGTGTGTGTGTGTGTCTCTGTGTGTGTGTGTGTGTGTGGTCTCTCTGTGTGTGTGTGTGTGTGTGTGGTGGTGTGTGTGTGTGTGTGTGTGTGTGTCTTGTGGTTGTGTGTGTGTACTCTGTGTGTGTGTGTGTGTGTGTCTCTGTGTGTGTGTGTGTGTCTCTGTGTGTGTGTGTGTGTGTGTGTGTGTGTCTCTTTGTGTGTGTGTGTCTTGTGTGTGTGTGGCTTGTGTGTGTGTGTGTCTCTGGGTGTGTGTGTGTGTGTGTGTGTGTGTCTCTCTGTGTGTGTGGGGGGGGGCGCGTGTCTCTCTCTCTCTGTGTGTGTGTGTGTGTCTCTGTGTGTGTGTGTGTGTCTCTGTGTGTGTGTGTGTGTCTCTGTGTTCTTCTGTTTCCTGTCCTGCGGCGTGCGACTGCTGGGATAGAAATCCTCCCGAGAAGACAAAAGGATAAAATGCAGCCTGAGTGGGCGGAGCTAGCTGAGCTTTGAGGGGGCGGAGCTAGCTGAGCTTTGAGGGGGCGGAGCTAGCTGAGCTTTGATGCGATGCCGATGCCCAACCCGTTCGGGTGCGCTGTGTGTCCGTGTGGCATGGCGTTGTGTGATTACAGAGCCGACACCCTGACGATGTTGGCCTGGGAGTAGTCGCTGGACGATGCGTGGCCTTGGGCGTTGTTGTTGCGTGGCGGCGATGGCGTGCTGATGACGGCGGCCGTGATGTACTGATCACAGTTCAGGGGAACCGTCTCCTCGAATTTAGCGTTGAGACTGGACCGACTGGACCGACTACAGACAGAGAGAGAGGAGACACACACAGAGAGGAATGGTTAAGACTCTGGGCGCAAAGCCCAACGCAAGCCAGTCACGTTATGTAATCTATTGACACGATTATGTCGTTGTTTTCGTGGGGTGAGCACGAATTTTAAAAGGCATACCATGCAACTTTTCCAACTTTTAGACGCCCTTAACCCTACAGGTTGTCTCACACAACACACAAGGTGTGTTCAAGTGCATTCTGGGTGTGCAGGTCTTACAGGGAGGTGTTTTCAGGTGCATTCTGGGCGTGCTGGTCTTACAGGGAGGTGTGTTCAGGTGCATTCTGGGCGTGCTGGTCTTACAGGGAGGTGTGTTCAGGTGCATTCTGGCAGGTGCTTGGTCTTACAGGGAGGGTGTGTTCAGGTGCATTCTCGAGCGTGCTGGTCTTACACGGAGGTGTGTTTAGGGTGCATTCCATGCATATGGTTGCAAGGGAGGGAGGTGTGTTCAGGTGGCATTCTTAAGGCCTGGTCTTACAGGGAGTGTGTGTTCAGGTGCATTCTAAGGGGGTGCTTATTCAACAGGGAGGTGTGGGTTCCAGGTGCATTCTGGAGTGCTGGTCTTACAGGAGGTGTGTGTGTGTTCAGGGTGCATTCTGGTGCTGGTCTTAGGGGACAGTGGTGGAGCCCAGAGGGGGAAGGTGGAGGGGAAATGGAATGGTGGTGGGGGAATGGGACGGAAATGGGACAGTGGTGGAGGGGACATGGTGGACGGAAAGAGAGGGAAATGGACAGAGTGGTGGCCGGATGGACTAACAAATGGAATGGAATGGAATGGAAAATAGGAGAGGGAGAGGAGAGGGAGGGGAGAGGGAGAGAGGGAGGATGGAAGAGGGAGAGGGAGAGGGAGAGAGGGAGAGAGGGAGAGAGGAGAGGGGAGAGAGAGAGAGAGAGAGAAGGATTTAGTATTAATCTAGAATTAGACTTTAAACCAATCACAATGGTCTTAAGGAGTGGGGGCTAAGCTCAGGACAGAATACACTCTGCTAAATAGCCTCTGGGAAGGAACCTGTTTTGATGGAACATGTGTACGTTCAGAGAAGTAGTTTTGAGTCGTGCAACAGAAACTCAGATTGGACGAGATGGGGTTGCACAGTGTCACTTGGTGTAATCGCAGCATGGACTGTTCACAATGTATCCGCTTCATAAGTCATTTAAAAAGTTTTTGTCGTTTTTTGTCACCATTTTCAGCCTGTTCTTGCCTTCCTTCCTTCCTTCCCTTTTCTACTGTTTATTCTCCAAGTTTGTCGAAATTTCGCTTTTTTCAAGTTTGTGTTCCTTCTTTCTACTGTGTTTTTCTTACAAGTCTGTCACTTTTTACGAAGTTTTTGAGACTATTTTCCACCTATTCTTGCCTTACTTCCTTCTTTCTACCGACTTTTTCAAAGTTTTTACGTTTTTTTTTACAGTTTTTGTTGCCTTTTTTCATCAGCATTTAAATGTTTTTCAGTTACATGGCTGTCGTTTGGTAAATCTATTGCTGGTCAGGGGGTACTTGGCTTAAAAACACACAATAATGGGGTACATTATTGAAAAAAGTTTGAGAACCACTGCTGTACACCGCCAGTCTTGATAATTCAATGGACAAGATGTTGGAAAACAGACCACCCCTGTGTGTGTGTGTGTGTGTGTGTGTGTGTGTGTGTGTGTGTGTGTATGTGTGTGTGTGTGTGTGTGTGTTAGGTGTGTGTGTGTGTGTGTGTTTGGTCTGGTAGTTTGGCAATGTTGGAAACA
>NC_053129.1:35187629-35220171 GCF_010015445.1 Perca fluviatilis
AATGCAGGGACAACATGCCCCCCCCCAGCCCATTGTTGGCCCCTCTGTCTCTGTTGTCCTTTTTCTACTGAGCGAGTCAATTGATGGAGGGATAAAAGGCAAAAAAAAAAATATGCATTGACATGGCTTTCAGGGCAGAGAGAGAGAACGAGAGAGACAGAGAGGGAGAGAGAGAGAGAGAGAGACAGAGAGAGAGAGAGACAGGGGTCATTTGGAGATTTTGTGGCCTTGTGTGCCAGCAGCAAACCGGCCATGACGGCCCAGAGCATCCCTGGAATATCCACAGGCCAACCATGTCTTTAAACTACATCAAAAACTTCTATGAAGGATGCGTAAGTAGCTCACAAGGCCCGCTCGTTGGGGCTCCTATTGTTACTTTCGTCCACTTAGCTGACAACTTCATAATTTGACAGTTACAGAGCAATTCCCCGCCCCCCCCTCGAGGCTTAAAAAACAAAAAGAGATTGATGTGTTTTTTCATTCTCAGCTTTGTAATCCATCTCCGTCTACCTCCGTCTTCATTCAGTCGTGTGACATGTTTTGTGAGCCTAAAAGGCTCTCTGCTTTGTTAGGACTGTCATTTGGGCCTTTTTTTGTTGTTTTTTTGGGAAACATGACTCAAGTGTTAGTGTCAGAAGTGAGCAGGTAGAGAGAGAAGATGGGAAATTTCTCAGTTTCCTCTGAATGGGTTTTGTTTTAGCCTTCAGAGCTCAGGGCCTCAGTGCGCCTCTCTGTCGCAGCTGCATTTATCTGGCTAACAAAAGCTATTTTCTCTTTGTCTCTGTTTGTGTGTGTGTGTGTGTGTGTGTGTGTGTGTGTGTGTGTGTGTGTGTGTGTGTGTGTGTGTGTGTGATTGCACGTCTTTGTGTCCATGCACATTTGTGTGTCGCTTGTTTGTGCCATGAGAATGTGAATGCTTGTGAATGTTTGTACGTGTCATAAATGTTCGTGTGTGTCCCTGCCTGCATGTATGTATGCATGTGTTATGCATTGTATAATTGTGTGTACATGTGTGTGTGTTCCAGCTCAGGCCTCCTACGGTGATAGGCCAGTTCCACACCTTGTTCTTCGGCTCGGTGCGGATGTTCTTTTTGGGAGTTCTTGGCTTCGCTGTGTACGGAAATGAGGCGCTGCACTTCAGCTGTGACCCCGATCGCCGAGAAATCAACCTGTACTGCTACAACCAGTTCAGACCCATAACACCTCAGGTAAGACTTACGAATCTAAACTCAATGGACTTTTTTCACAGCAGACATGTTGACTTGTCATAGTAGGAAAAGCACAGCTGAGATTGATAACCTTAACGATGGCTCAGTTCCATCAAGTGTCCCAGTAAGATATTTCAGTGATTCAGCATGCACAATACCAGGACCTCTACTAAGTGGAATGCAGCCATCATTAATGGTTTAATACCAGGACCTCTCCTAAGTGGAATGCAGCCATCAGTAATGGTTTAATACCAGGACCTCTCCTAAGTGGAATGCAGCCATCAGTAATGGTTTAATACCAGGACCTCTCTTAAGTGGAATGCAGCCATCAGTAATGGTTTAATACCAGGACCTCTCTTAAGTGGAATGCAGCCATCAGTTTATGGTTTAATACCAGGACCTCTCCTAAGTGGAATGCAGCCATCAGTAATGGTTTAATACCAGGACCTCTCCTAAGTGGAATGCAGCCATCAGTAATGGTTTTGAATACACCTGTGCTTTTCCTACTATGACATGTCCACATGTCTGCCGTGAAAAAGGGTCTATTACACACACATGTACTGGTACAATCTTTTCAGTCCCTTCAACATCATATTTTTAGGGGCCAAACGGAATCTGCAGAATGTTTTGCAGAATTTTCCGCAGAATTACACATAATACATCTTCACCCCAAGCAGAAGAACTATCTGCTAAATTTCACAAATTTGGGGGGGCTTCTTTAGGCACAAACAGTGTCGTTTCCAGTCAGACTGAAACATTTGCAATCAGAAAACAGTCACAGGCTGTGATCAACACGATGGTTTTTCCATATTGGTAGAAAATGCAATGTGGGAGAGGTGAAACATTTCAGCAATCGTTGAACTCGACTGGGTTCCTGCCAGCCTCGGTTACCAAAGACACAACCTGCATCATCTGGATGGCCAATTTAAAAACCAATGTGTCAAGTCATGAATAATGAATGTACAAATATTATTTGTCCTTACATATTCTTGCTTCGCCTCTCCCTGCTCGACCTCCAATCCCATGACCTTTTACCTTAACCACTATCACCCATATCCATCATACATTTCAGGATACCTCCATTCTATATCCCATCGTCTTCTTCCATTGGCGTTTCTCACTCCCTCGTTCCTTTCTTTCTGCCCTTTTCAGGTCTTTTGGGCGTTACAACTGGTAACAGTGCTAGTTCCTGGGGCGGTCTTCCACCTCTACGCAGCCTGTAAGAACATTGACCAGGAAGAGATCCTCGAACGACCCATCTACACCGTATTCTACATAATTTCTGTTCTGCTTCGCATCATTCTGGAAGTCATCGCCTTCTGGCTACAAAGCCACCTCTTTGGCTTCCAGGTCTGTAAACTTCAAATTTAATTAATTCAATTCCTTCCAGTGCCTGTCTATGTCACAGTTATGTAGCCATCCATTTTCAAGTTGCCACTCATGTTCATGTGACCTGACACGGCAGATTTTTTGTTACACAGTACCATCTGAGAAGCTGTCATTGGAAACTGTTTGGGAAAGGGAAGGCACTTTAAAAAATACCTGGCAGTTGATTGGATGAACCATATGTCTATCATGTCCATCATTGTTGTTTGGTACGTCACACACACCTAAACCATGGCCGTAACTGCCAGTAGCTCCTCACCGGACGCTGATTGGTTTGGTTAGCTGGTAGTTTAGACACAAACTCATTACTTGCAGCTGCCGTGCAAGTCAAATGGTCATGGTGAAAAACCAGCATGCAGAGCCCCCCCTACAACCTGTTGGAAGTTCCTTCTGGCACCAAAGCTCTCCCAGGCCAGGCAGGCGATGTAAAACTTCCAGCATGTCCAGAGTTGCCAAAGGTCCCTTTTGCCAATTCGCCATACCTGGGACTCCTTTAAAGAAATGGGACTAGGGGACACCCTTAATAGGTGCCCATATCACATCTGTTCATACAATGGAGCAACAGCTCAATAGTAATCAAGATCTTCAAAATATTGAACTTTGTAAGGCAAGCCAGGTTTTGGACAATGTTTTTGGACGGTGTCGTTGTCAAGATAGCCTGGTTCCATGCCAAAGGTTGTGGAACCAGGCCACACCAGGACAACGTCAGTGTCTGGCTGTTTGTTGTTGTTACCCGTAGCGAAGGGATTTTAAGAACGCCAACACACATAGAGCAGAAGTTGAGGGGCAAAGCCTAAAATCTGGATGTCAGGCTTTATCCTGGAAACGTTTTTCTCTTGATCCAGATTAACAATATACAAGAAGCTTGCAATACATGTTTTCAAGCAAAGAGGTGGATCAAACAATGCTGTTTGTAGGATCCACCATGAATCCATGCATACACCCTGCCTGGTGTCAATGATACCAGCGAATGGTGGTGTAAAAACAGCCAGGATCTTTTACATGGTTATTCTGCCAGCAGGATGGTGTCCCAGTTTACAAGAGTGTTTAGCATTTCAAGATGGTTCCTGGAACATGATAGCAACAACATTAACCTGCACAATACCCAATATTACCACACAAAAGACTGGAGTTGGTGGTCCGTCCCAGTACATGCTAGGTAAAGTTAGCAAGTACTTGGTGAGATCCAACTAATAACAATGAGAATCCCTACAAATATGCACAGTGTCATCTACATAACGAGACATATAATGATTGGAAGTTTAGACAATTGTGAAAGTATTACCACCTCATGTTTCTCTTTTTGTCCCCCAGGTCCACCCTCTGTACAAATGTGATGCCAGTGCTTTGGAAAAGGCCTTTAATGTGACAAAGTGCATGGTGCCCGAACACTTTGAAAAAACCATCTTCCTCAGTGCCATGTACACCTTCACCGTGATCACCATACTCCTCTGTGTTGCTGAGATTTTTGAGATACTCTGCCGACGGCTTGGTTATCTTAGCAACCAATGACACATACAAACAAGCACGCATAAACGACTAAGGGTAAAAATACATGACACTAATTCTGCCAGTTTTTAATCGGGCTCTTGGTTAGCTACTGCTGGACTTTTATAAAACAAAACAGGAAGCTGACATAAGAGCAAAACCTCACCTGTGGTCCATCGTGAGTGAGTTGCACCAAGAAATTTAAGAATGTGCGACAATGTCAGAGCTGGCAAGTCTGAAATAGTCTCTGGGTGTTTTTTGCCCTTAACTATAGAGTGATCATCCCTAGTGGTATTTCAGATATCAGTGGGTTTGTATTGGCTGTGTCCAAGGTCTGCGCCTCTGACTCTGAAATGTTGGGGGATGGGTTAGAAGTTTTCTTTTTACCACAAGAGAGATTGAAAGACAGGCATCAACTTCAGGGTGCTGCTAAAACCTGTAGCTATTGTTGAATTAGAGCACAAGGAAAGCCCGGTTAGTCACAAACCTGGCCCAAAACAACTTGAGGTTCGCCCAAACCCTGTTCTTGGAGCTGTACCTCATATCTGATCCTTCTACACATCCTGGAAGCATTACCCTGGGCTAATTAGGGCCTGGTTTACACTAAATGCAACAAGGCTCATTAAACCAACTAGATGTATCTTCACTTGGACACTTACGGAGTGCCAACAATGAACCTAAACAGCTCTATTTCATGAGATTTCTAAAGTTGCAGAACGCTTTGGTTAAAAGGCATTAAGTCTTCATGTAATGTAACAACATAAAACAATGCAAATCATTTAGCTAGTCACATAATTCTGCATTAAAGTGCAGATAAACACTATAGTCTAGCTTGTCTTCCAGGTGCTGATCAAATATGACAGGCAGATTATCACTCATGTCATTCTAAAGAAACTGTGGTCCAGTACCCATGTGTGAGTGAATTTCAGGTGCCATTGCTCCTGACACTTCCATGTGCCAGAGTTATCACTTCCAGCGTCTGTGTCTGGCGTTGCTTCCAGCCCGTTCTGACCTTTACTTCCATTGACATGAACGCCACAACTTTGTTGTGGGCTTTTGATGGAGTTGTCTGCCTTTTCAAATATCTGTTTCAGCATGGTGGGTCTTAAACAACCTTCAACGTGACTTGTAGAATGGAGAAAGGCTGTCTCAAAACACCAATCTCATGCGCCAGAAAGTTTTTTTAAAAATGGCTTAGATTACTTCCATGAGATTTAAAGGCATCTTCGAAAAACGATGCATCAAGAAAATGGTTGAAATGTTGTGTTTTACTCTTTGAGGGTAAAGATCTCCCCAAAGAATGTAATAATCTAAAAAAAAACAAATAATCAAACACTTCCTGGCTGACATTTTGAAACTTTAAAGAAATATATAGTCTGAATGATTAGTGACAAAAGTATTATTTGAATTTGGATATACAAATGTGGGTTGTAGTGTAGTTCTTAACAGACATGGACAAAATCTACATGGGAATTTAAAGTTTTTGGAGTTCAGACCCTATAGGTCTCATATATAATACAATAAGGCTGAAAGCAAACACTTAAAGGTGCTGTAGGTAGGATTGTGAAGATCCAGGACTTAGCCAAAGAATTTGACAACTTCTCAGTCCCTCCCCCCTTTCTGCTAAAGCCCAAATGGTCACCTAAGCCCCTCCCCCCACAAGGGAGAATTAATGCGTGTGCATGATCAGTGATTCACGCCTGTCACTGCATGAAAGTATAGACACTACCCTGACCCACCACCTGATTGGTGCATCTGAACAGGGAGCAGTGGATTTTTGCAAATCGCACTACAGGCTGTAGGTGGTGCCAGAGGAGCCAGAGTTTTTTTTTAATTACCAGCTTTCATATAGTTCTACTGGAACATAGGGTCAGTTTCAGCAAATATGACAGAAAGTTAGTTTTATAAGTCTTACCTACTGCATCTTTAAGTGCTAATTCAGTCCTGATATATTTGAAACAATGGTTAAGCTTTTGTCCATGTCTGATTCTCAACCATCTCCTCATCAAGGGTGTCTTCTACCCCGCACTCTCTTTATATCACCTTTTCCTAGCTTGTAGTATTACACATAATTTTTTGTAACGTTGCCTTCGATGTCACTGTCTATGTATTTTGAAAAAGATTACCTCTCGTGTTTTGTAATGTTTTTTTTTTTAATCAGACATCCATCCATCTTTTGTTATGAAGTTTTCAGCAATCTGTTTATCATCTCAGGTACAAAATTGCATTACCAGACAAAAGTGGATCAAACCCTCATTTCAAATCCTTTTAAAAACCTTAAATAAGCTTTTCCGGCACTGAGGGACCACTGCAATTGATCCCAACCTACAGTACCGAACCAGCCTGGTTGGTCTGTTAGGCTTTGAGAGGATTTGAAACAGGTATGTGACTCCTGTGGTTTGGGTTCGTCTGCATTCTGGTATCTGTTAGTGAAGGATGGTTTTAAATTTTGCCTCTAAAAGCAACAACATTCTCACTCCCAACTCGTCAACATACTGACGCTTGGTCAGGACCTACTTTTTAAAGCTCTTGGTATCCCTTTGGCGTAATTATTCAACGCACTTGGTCAGGAACTTTTGGGTCACTTTTTAAAGCTCTTGGTATCCCTTTGGCATCATTTTCAAGGCACTTCCTCAGGATCCTTTGGGTCACTTTTTAACACTCTTGGTATCCCTTTGGCATAATCTTTCAACGCGTTTAGTCCAGACCCTTTGGCATCACTTTTCAAGGCACTTGGTCATGACCCCTTGGCATCATTTTTCAGGAAAGAATCATGGGTTGGGTTAAAAATTGTACGTTTCAATGTCATACAGGACAAGAACTGGGCACGATCTCCTTGGTGAAAGGCCTGTGTTGTTTGAACCAACCCGCCTGCTTACACAGAGTTTTGGTCATTAATACTATTCCCTAGCATTGTTACTATTCATACTACGTCATCTTACGGTGCCGCGGTGCAGCAGTTGCTCTGCCCGGTGCGTCCAATACAGACACTAAAGGGTGCCTTGTGCTTTGGCATGTAGGTCAGTATTTGACAAGTTCAGAGTGAGAACAGCTTGCTTAAAGTTCTGTCACCAAGACGTAGGCCTTGTTTACATTAAATACAGATGAAGAATTCTACATCTTTACAGCTCAATTGGGATAACGCATGGCATGTGCATGGGTTTGATCAAATCTGGGGCCATCTGGAGCCAAGTCTAGAAGAGTAGCACATTTAAATAATTTAATCCCCATTCAAGTTAGCGGAGCGCTAGGCTATATCCTCAACATTCTACTTCCGGGATTGCTCCGGTGCTGCCAGAAATTCTGCCAGATGTCCGTTACCTTCCGCTTTCTTTGTGTTGGAATAAACTCCGGTGGCTTTCTGAGGACTAGGTTAATTGCTCCTCGGATCTCTGCAGGGTAAATCAAGACGGCTAAAACAACTTTTGAACGTACACGTTCCACCAAAACAAGTTCCTTCCTGAGGATATTTAGCAGAGGCACCGTGGCTCCGTTGGGTGCTTAGTGTTGCCCAAGACGATTGTGATTGGTTTAAAGAAATGCCAATAAACCAGAGCACGTTTTTCTCCCATCCCAGAATGTTGTGTGAACTAGCCAGACTCTCCTCTGCAGCGCTGTGGAGGAAGGTCTGGCAATGCAAGGCTTGCAGAGAACTAAAACGGAAGTAGCCTGCAGAAGTGTATTGTGCGCCTGCTCTATAGGCCGCGCAGCTAGCTAGCAGTTTAGCAGCAAGCTTGCCAGCTACCAACTATTCCTGCAAATAGCCACTATGCCACCAAGTCGCATGAATTAACTAGCTGTGCCACTTTTTGGTGTGGCCAGGCCATTATGCTACTGCAATTAACATCGCTGATATTGACAAAATAGGCCAAGAGTTTTAAAATACATACTTAAAGAACAATTCTGGCGCAAAATGAACCTAGGGGTTAATAACATATGTGTACAGAGTCAACCGTTCTCTGGGATATGTTTTCATTCTAATCAAATGTGTCTCTAGCTTGAAACAAGCTAGCACAAACCGCTGATTAGCTTATAACGCTAGTCTTCGGGGCACTGGTAGAGTAAAAATAAATCACTATTTTATACCATTTATAAGGCTCAAAATAGCAACACACTTCCACGGTAGCATAATGAGGGTCCTTACATGTAAACCGAAGCATTGAAAACTGTACATGAACGGTACTGTCTTTATAAACTATCTTTTTAATAAACTGACTGTACACAAAGTTCTCAATGCTTCGGTTAACATGTAATGACCCTCATTATGCTACTGTGGAAGTGTGGTGATATATTGAGCTTTGTTAGTGGTGTAGAAATTGTGATTTACCCTCTGCCCCGAAGACTAGCGTTATAAGCTAATCAGCGGTTTGCGCTAGCTTGTTTCAAGCTAGAGACACATTCAATTAGCATGAAAACACATCCCAGAGAACGGTCGACTCGGTACACATATATTATTAACCCCCTAGGTTCATTTTGCGCCAAAATTGTCCTTTAAACAGACATCAGGTATGGTTCAGGTAATATTTTGTGGCTTATAATAACAGTGATTACCCTTAAACGGGTGTTGTTTATTATAATTTGATCTGATGTTTGAATTAATACTTTTGACAATGGATTTTTTTTTTGGGTCTCATGTAGAACTTATAAGATACACCCTGATTTTTAAATAGCGCCACCACATCCCAAACTGTTCTTTGATGAACTGAACTGAAAACTGAGTTGTAAAACATCACCGTTGCTCTGGAAGGTACTTTGGGATTTGGTGTACTATTGAGAATTATTTACAAAATCGGGGAGTTCATCTTTAATACGTCTTGATGCTTCTTTTGACCACTAATATCAGAGTCATTTGTGGAGATTCATCAACTATGGCGCATCATACTACACTGAAAATTCATCATTCATTTTTAAATCTTTGATTTTAACTAATGTTGTAACAGGTTAGTTGTGAAAATTGACTTATTTCTTATTTCATCAACTGTTGTCTGTCTCTGTATTGAGCTGATTTTTCACCTCACAGTTATGTTAAAGAAAAAGAGGCACACTTTATGACCAACGCATACATATTGAAACAACACTTTCTGTTTGTCTGAGTGCTACTGTTCAGGTGACCAGTTATTCTCCTACTTGTTTTGTCTTGAGATGATTGATTAAAAAAATGTCCTAAAATTGTCTTTGCTTCATTTTTGATTGAGACATTGGGCCCTATCTTGCACCCTGCGCAGCGTAATGCGTGACACAAGTGTCTTTGCCCACGTCGTTTAAATAACAAATGCACCTGCGCCCATCTGTAGCCCATGAGCGTGCTGGTCTTACAGGGAGGTGTGTTCAGGTGCATTCTGGGTGTGCTGGTCTTACAGGGAGGTGTGTTCAGGTGCATTCTGGGCGTGCTGGTCTTACAGGGAGGTGTGTTCAGGTGCATTCTGGGAGTATTGCTATCTTGAGGCAGCGGGAAGTGATCGCGCTATTGACCAACAAAAACCTGGTCTAAAGTCAATAACGCAGCATTTCATTGTTATTTTAACAGAGCATTAGTAAAATGCTCCTAGGCTCATACACAGCGCGCGCACACTATGCTTGTTACACACACAGGGACGCACAGCAGCACACACACACACACACACACACACACAGAAGATTACAAATAAATATATTAGGGTGTAAATCCTCCATCATAACAGCAATGCTCCAAGGTCCAAACACGCCTGGCTTTTAAAGGGAATGGGAGATGATCTCTGATTGGTTGATGAATGGGAGATCATCTCTGATTGGTTGATTGCATGTTACGCCCAAAACACACCTCTGATTAATAAAGACACTAAGTACAACCCTTTAGAACCAGGCGCCCGGCGCACGGAGCCTTTTTACTGCCGTCAGACTAGTAAAAGTGGATTTGGACACGCCCTAAACACACCTGCACCTGGCGCTCCACACTGTGCACTTAGATCGTTAAAATATGTCCCATTTACTTAATTAGAAATATTTACTATAAAAAGGGTTTTATAATAGGCGTAATTTAGTTTTTGTCACCTTTTTCTAGGATTATTTTTTTCAAAGTTTTTGACCCTTTATCCGAACAAAATTTTGTCGCCTTTTGAAGTTTTTGTTTCTTTATTTTAACACTTTTTGATGTTTTTGTTGCTTTTCTCAATACATGCAGACTCGAGTGCGGATCGGGCCGCATTTTCCTGTCCGGGCCCGGCCCAGTAACCAAACCTGATCGGAGCCCAACAGGCATTCAGATATTTCTGTCCGAGCCCGACACAGTTAAAATCAAATTTTTTTCTCATACTAATGACACATGTACATTTGTTTGTGTGGAAAGCTATTATTAAAGTGATGGTTCGGAGTAATTTACCCTAGGGTCCTTTGCACCATGACCTCGAGCCAAACACCCCCCCAGAAGCTTTTTTCACCTGGGTCTAACATTGGGCGAGTTAGCGTAGAGTAGCGTTATCAGCTGAATAGCTTAGCGCAGGGGCTAATGGACCCACGTTTTTATCTTGTAAATGACCCCACTAATAATGCCTGAAATGATACCAAAGGTCTACACTAGTACAAATAGGTTATGCACTCATAAAACGATGGATTGGAAAGTTTGTAAGTACACCAGAAGTTTATGAACACTTGCCTGCTCTCTTCTGCTCTCTGTTGCTGTTGCTGCAACACCGAAAAGAGATACAACAAAAATATGTATTAATTTAATGATTAAATAAGGTAGTGTCTCCAAACTTACCTCAATTATTACTTGTCTCCTGCTAGTTATATTACAGCACTTACTTTAAAAAATAAGTTAAATTAAAAAATATTTTTGTTGCATCTCTTTTCGGTGTTGTAATTTGTAGACGGCCCTAAGCACTCGTCTCACAGCAGCAACAACAGCAGCAGAGAGCAGAAGCCAGCAGGCAAGTGTTATTTACATAAACTTCTGGTGTACTTACAAACTTTACAATCCATCGTTTATGAGTGCATAACCTATATATACTAGTGTAGACCTTTGGTATCATTTCGGGCATTATTAGTGGGGTCATTTAAGAGATGCAAACGTGGGTCCATTAGCCCCGCGCTAAGCCATTCAGTGGCTAACGCTACTCTACGCTAACTCTCCCAATGTTAGACCCAGGTGAAAAAAGCTTCTGGGGGGGTGTTTGGCTCGAGGTCATGGTGCAAAGGACCCTAGGGTGAATTACTTCGAACCATCACTTTAAGCAACTGTAGGAAGGCATTCGGAAATGTCAACAGATGAGCTCATCAGCGCACATGGGGGAAACAAGCGCATGTTAACACAGGCGCGCACCTACATGATAAGCTTTTTTAAATTAAAAATGTTCAATGCCTTATCGCGCTGATGTGACCGAGCCCGACCAGAACCCCAACATCATTTCTAAATATCTGTCCAAACCCGGCCTGGGTATCCATCCTCTAATGCAGACATGTCCCGGGACCTCCCTAGATAGTTGGAGATCTCACCCCCTCCCTACATGGTAAACCCAAAGTTATGCATCTTTGGTTTTACAAGGAATTTACGCATCAAAAATCACCTTGTTTACACATAAAAACATTTGACCAAAATATGTTTTGTTGAGTTTGGCATTAAGTGTTTTTAGGTATACTAACAACATATGGCTTTTGGTTTTGGTCTTTGGGTTTTGGACTGTTGTTGTTGACAACACAAGAAATATGAAATTGGGTTCTGGGAAATTGAGATGGTTCTTTTTACCCATTTAATAGACAATCAATCGGAAAATACGTTGATAATTTTCCAACAAAAACATAAGCAGTAAGACTAAGTTTTGAGTTATTGGACTAATTACTAAGTGGTGTAAACACACCCTCATTCATACAGTAGCAGATGAGATAAATGGAGAGAGACAGACTGATTCTTTTGGGGAAGGATGAGAGAGAAAGTCAGTGGATACTGCTGCTCAGCAGTAAACACAGCCCAACCCTGTTTAAACTGACAGGTATCATTAAATCAAATTATATTGATTTATATATTGCTGTATACAAAACCAATTGGATAGAGCCAGATAGAAAGCAGAGAAAGAACACTAAGTCAGAGTAGGTGAAAGGAAGGAGGCACACTTCCAGACGTACCACGACATGTTGTCAAACCTGCGTAGGTGCTGAGCCAAGACGGGAACAAATAAAGCCTACCGTACACTAGAAGACTTTAAACAGACTTTGAAAAGACTACAGTCTGACACTATCTCGCATCTAACGATAAAGGAACACGCCGACTTATTGGGACTTTAGCCGATCCTCGGCAGAAAAGGTAGTTGGACTGATCAGTCTCCCCGAGTTGGTCACAAGACTCGGCCATTGTTGTCATATAGAAACCGAGCGTCTCTAGCCAATTTCAGCTGCACAAGCTACAAAATAACTAATGAGGCGGTATTTAACTCCTAATAAGACTGTAGCGACATGCCTATAGGTAGCAGTATACAGCGCTATGTTTAACTCCTAATAAGACTGTAGCGACATGCCTATAGGTAGCAGTATACAGCGCTATGTTTAACTCTAATAAGACTGTAGAGACATGCCTATAGGTAGCAGTATACAGCGCTATGTTTAACTCCTAATAAGACTGTAGAGACATGCCTATAGGTAGCAGTATACAGCGCTATGTTTAACTCCTAATAAGACTGTAGAGACATGCCTATAGGTAGCAGTATACAGCGCCATGTTTAACTCCTAATAAGACTGTAGAGACATGCCTATAGGTAGCGGTATACAGCGGCATGTTTAACTCCTAATAAGACTGTAGAGACATGCCTATAGGTAGCAGTATACAGCCCATGTTTAACTCCTAATAAGACTGTAGAGACATGCCTATAGGTAGCAGTATACAGCGACTATGTTTAACTCCTAATAAGACTGTAGAGACATGCCTATAGGTAGCAGTATACAGCGATGTTTAACTCCTAATAAGACTGTAGAGACATGCCTATAGGTAGCAGTATACAGCACTATGTTTAACTCCTAATAAGACTGTAGAGACATGCCTATAGGTAGCAGTATACAGCGCTATGTTTAACTCCTAATAAGACTGTAGAGACATGCCTATAGGTAGCAGTATACAGCACTATGTTTAACTCCTAATAAGACTGTAGAGACATGTCTATAGGTAGCAGTACACAGCGTGTTTAACTCCTAATAAGACTGTAGTGACATGCCTCTAGGTAGCAGTATACAGCGCCATGTTTAACTCCTAATAAGACTGTAGAGACATGCCTATAGGTAGCAGTATACAGCGCCATGTTTAACTCCTAATAAGACTGTAGAGACATGCCTATAGGTAGCAGTATACAGCGCTATGTTTAACTCCTAATAAGACTGTAGAGACATGCCTATAGGGAGCAGTATACAGCCTATGTTTAACTCCTAATAAGACTGTAGAGACGATGCCTTGTAGGTAGCAGTATACAGCTATGTTTAACTCCTAATAAGACTGTAGCGACATGCCTATAGGTAGCAGTATACAGCGATGTTTAACTCCTAATAAGACTGTAGAGACATGCCTATAGGTAGCAGTATACAGCGCATGTTTAACTCCTAATAAGACTGTAGAGACATGCCTATAGGTAGCAGTATACAGCGCTATGTTTAACTCCTAATAAGACTGTAGCGACATGCCTATAGGTAGCAGTATACAGCGCTATGTTTAACTCCTAATAAGACTGTAGAGACATGCCTATGCTATGTTTAACTCCTAATAAGACTGTAGCGACATGCCTATAGGTAGCAGTATACAGCGCTGTTTAACTCCTAATAAGACTGTAGAGACATGCCTATAGGTAGCAGTATACAGTGCTATGTTTAACTCCTAATAAGACTGTAGTGACATGCCTCTAGGTAGCAGTATACAGCGCCATGTTTAACTCCTAATAAGACTGTAGAGACATGCCTATAGGTAGCAGTATACAGCGCCATGTTTAACTCCTAATAAGACTGTAGAGACATGCCTATAGGTAGCAGTATACAGCGCTGTTTAACTCCTAATAAGACTGTAGAGACATGCCTATAGGTAGCAGTATACAGCTATGTTTAACTCCTAATAAGACTGTAGCGACATGCCTATAGGTAGCAGTATACAGCGCTATGTTTAACTCCTAATAAGACTGTAGAGACATGCCTATAGGTAGCAGTATACAGCGCTATGTTTAACTCCTAATAAGACTGTAGAGACATGCCTATAGGTAGCAGTATACAGCGCTATGTTTAACTCCTAATAAGACTGTAGAGACATACCTATTGGTAGCAGTATACAGCGCTATGTGTACTTCTTCATTTGGTTACTGGCCCCTTTTGTTCAAAGCTGATCTCTTCTGGCTCTAAAATACCGAGATGGCGATGGCCAAAATGCAAACTCCTGGCTTCCAAACGACAATCCACAAACACACATCCATTATTTTATATTTGTTTACAGTCTTTGGTGGGAGCCAAAAGGTAAAAACATTAATCACCAATGAAAATGAAGTGGTTGGGCTTGGAGCAGAGTTTTCATCTCTTCATCGGCTGATGCAATGTTTCTCAAATGGGCGTCCGTGTACCCCTGGGGGACCTTTGGAGGACTGCAGGGGGTAAGTGTCCCCCTAGTGGTACATTGCAGGACTGCTGGGGGTACGTGTCCCCCTAGGGGTCCTTTGGAGGACTGCAGGGGGTACGTGTCCCCCTAGGGTTACTTTGGAGGACTGCAGGGGGTACGTGTCCCCCTAGGGTTACTTTGGAGGACTGCAGGGGGTACGTGTCCCCCTAGGGGTCCTTTGGAGGACTGCAGGGGGTACGTGTCCCCCTAGGGGTCCTTTGGAGGACTGCAGGGGGTACGTGTCCCCCTAGGGGTACTTTGGAGGACTGCAGGGGGTACGTGTCCCCCTAGGGTTACTTTGCAGGACTGCAGAGTGTACGTGTCCCCCTAGTGGTACTTTGCAGGACTGCAGCAGGGGGTACGTGTCCCCCTAGGGGTACTTTGGAGGACTGCAGGGGGTACGTATCCCCCTAGGGTTACTTTGCAGGACTGCAGAGTGTACGTGTCCCCCTAGTGGTACTTTGCAGGACTGTAGGGGGTACGTGTCCCCCTAGGGGTCCTTTGGAGGACTGCAGGGGGTTCGTGTCCCCCTAGGGGTACTTTAGAGGACTGCAGGGGGTTTGTGTCCCCCTAGGGGTACTTTAGAGGACTGTAGAGGGTTCGTGTCCCCCTAGTGGTACTTTAGAGGACTGCAGGGGGTACGTGTCCCCCTAGGGGTCCTCTGCAGGACTGCAGAGGGTACGTGTCCCCCTAGTGGTACTCTGAAGGACTGCAGGGGGTACATAAGATTTTTAGAAAACACTGTTCAAAGGGGGAAACATTATTGAAAAAAAGCTTGAGAACCACTGGGCTAATGGATTCTTCCAAACTTCAGACCCAAGCCCTTTAACCACAACTGCTTTCCAAACTTCATGGGACTTTTGTTTCCAAGTTATTTTTCACCAGAAACTTGGCAGCGTGAATCTAAACGAACCGCATGCAAAACATACAGCAGTTTTCCATTCTGGTTTGGACCAAAGAAAACCCTTCCACCCAGCAGACGCCTCACTACAGTGTACATAAAGGGGTTGTAGTCTCTCCTTTGTTGCGTCTCTCAGACACAAGCCAACAGATTGAATCTCTCCGTTTCACCACAGATGAACTCTCTGCTCCAAGCCCACCCACTTTCTGGGAATACCGTATACAGCATGTCTTCGTTGTGTTTATCGTGAGTATGGTTTTGGCTTGAATGCCTGACTGCAAACTCAGTTCAAGGGATCCTGGTTTCAACTTGACCACAAACCTGAATTTCCTGAGAGGAACTTTTGAATGGGTCTAATCCTGAGTGAGTCCATTTCTGTCGGACTCCTATTAGGCTGCATCCCATGTCGGTTATTTGATAGCTCCTCGACTCCTCGGTCCTTGGATGAACAGGTTCTCTTTCAACGAAATTGTCAAAAAAAAGTAACGTGGATGGTTCCCTTCAACGCTCTTCACAAGTAAAATGAATGATCACGTCACTGCTTTGATTGAATTTGGGTGTTTTATTCAATTTTATAGCATTTGAAAAATTAAATTATAACAGAATGTTGAAAAAAAGTCACACAAATGTCAGAAAAAGCTTCAAAAACATAAAAAAGCATGGAAAAAACGTTGGTAACAGTGGTGATCAAAACGTTGAAAAACATTTCGCATTTTAAATGTATTACATTACATTATTAATAACTTGTTAGGCTAAATAACTTGTAAACTAACTTAGCCTATAAAATGCTCAACATTGTCCATACTTTTGAGTAAATACAATACAAGACCATACAGATAATAGCTTATTCTTTTATAATCAAATAAAAGTCACAATAATATGATGTAATATCAACACCATATCCAGTCTAAACTCCCAACATGTTTTACTGGATTCCCCAGTAATACAGTTGGTTACGTCATCTGTCCCGCGGAGGCGGCCGCTCCTATTGGACAAACACGCGGAAGTGAAGAGAACACTCGCTAACAACAACAACCAAGGGAGCCCGTTCTACACTCAATTCATTGATGCGTTTCTGTCTCCTGGAGGAGTTTTTAAACAGACATGGCTCTACCGCCTCAGCTCAAAGCCATCCAGCACCACCTGCGGACCGCACAGGAACATGAGAAACGGGACCCGGTCGTCGCGTACTACTGTGAGTTTTGTTTGCTGGCCAATGTTAGCCGTAGCTACTGTTAGCATCCCGGCGTTGTTTACATGAGCCGACATATGACGATTGTGGCTAGAAGGGATACAGATACGGTCTGTCTCGCAAAATCTAGGCTAATATAATAATAACATTTTTAATATTTGCACACAGGAAACGCACGTTCGTTACTCGGGAGATTTTAAATCCAAACCACGATTTTTTCCCCTAAACTTAAAGTCGTTTTGGTGTCTAAACGTAACTGACGTCGCAGTACGTTAGCTGTATCCCTTCTAGCCTCAATCACAGATGACTGTGTGTTAGCTTAGCGTTTATTCAAACTGGGACTTTACACATGAAGTGTGTACAGACTGTTGGATATTATTAACGAGCCACTGAGCTGCGGGTTTAAATGAATCTGGATTCTAACGGTTAGCCTGGCACCGTTAGCTTTGACAGTTTAGCTAAACTTCATTAACGTTAGCCTGGCAGTGCTAACTTTGACAGTTTAGCTAAACTTCTAAAACGTTAGCCTGGCAGTGCTAGCTTTGGCAGTTTAAACTTCTAAAACGTTAGCCTGGCAGTGCTAGCTTTGGCAGTTTAAACTTCTAAAACGTTAGCCTGGCAGTGCTAGCTTTGGCAGTTTAAACTTCTAAAACGTTAGCCTGGCAGTGATAGCTTTGGCAGTTTAAACTTAATTAACGTTAGCCTGGCAGTGCTAGCTTTGACAGTTTAAACTTCAAAAACGTTAGCTTGGCAGTGCTAGCTTTGACAGTTTAAACTTCAAAAACGTTAGCCTGGCAGTGCTAGCTTTGGCAGTTAAACTTCATTAACGTTAGCCTGGCAGTGCTAGCTTTGGCAGTTTAAACTTCTAAAACGTTAGCCTGGCAGTGCTAGCTTTGGCAGTTTAAACTTAATTAACGTTAGCCTGGCAGTGCTAGCTTTGACAGTTGAAACTTAATTAACGTTAGCCTGGCAGTGCTAGCTTTGACAGTTTAAACTTCAAAAACGTTAGCCTGGCAGTGCTAGCTTTGGCAGTTTAAACTTCTAAAACGTTAGCCTTGCAGTGCTAGCTTTGGCAGTTAAACTTCATTAACGTTAGCCTGGCAGTGCTAGCTTTGGCAGTTTAAACTTCTAAAATGTTAGCCTGGCAGCGCTATCTTTGGCAGTTTAAACTTCAAAAACGTTAGCCTGGCAGTGCTAGCTTTGACAGTTTAAACTTCAAAAACGTTAGCCTGGCAGTGCTAGCTTTGGCAGTTAAACTTCATTAATGTTAGCCTGGCAGTGCTAGCTTTGGCAGTTTAAACTTCTAAAACGTTAGCCTGGCAGTGCTAGCTTTGGCAGTTTAAACTTAATTAACGCTAGCCTGGCAGTGCTAGCTTTGACAGTTGAAACTTAATTAACGTTAGCCTGGCAGTGCTAGCTTTGACAGTTTAAAACTTCAAAAACGTTAGCCTGGCAGTGCTAGCTTTGGCAGTTTAATTTTTTTTTTTATATTTTTTTTTTTTTTATTTAAATTTTTTTTTTTGTAAACTTCAAAAACGCGAATCTGGCAGTAAGCTAGCTTTTTTATAACTTCTAAACGGTTGGTGCGCAGCTTTGCGCAGTTTAAACTTAATAACGCGTTAGCCTGGCAGTGCTAGCTTTGGCAGTTTAAACTTAATTGATGTTAGCCTGGCAGTGCTAGCGCTTTGACAGTTGAAACTTCATTAACGTTAGCCTGGCAGTGCTAGCTTTGGCAGTTTAAACTTTATTAGCTAGGTAACGCTTCCATCTCTTGTACAACTGGAATTATTTAGGAATTTCTGTTTTTGTCCCTGTCATTGAAGCAGACATGTTATAGGCTATCTATTGGGGACTCATACATTGTACATTAAGATTTGTACGGTAGATAACAAATGTAAACTTCGCGAATTGAAGAAAAAACTATATATTCACTTATTCTGGGAATGACATAAGAGATGTACCGGATAACGACAATCTTAAAAAAAAAATATATATATATATATATATATATATATATATATATATATAATCTTTTTTTTTAAGTTGTTTTATTTTAAGAAAAATGTTGTAATATTTCAAAGTAAAAATCCTAATATTTCAAGAAAAAAGACAGAATATTTAAAACAAAAAAAGTCAGAATACGTATAAAGTACAAAAGTTTGAATATTTTAAGAAAAAAGTCGTAATATTTAAAATTCTGGCTTCGTTAAAGGAGTTAAAATGAGCACAACCTTAAACATCTACAGCAGTCTAATGCAACATAGATGAGTCGGGCAGTCGGCTCAACTCTAAAGAATGTGCTCCACCCCCCAACACACACACACACACACACACACACACACACACACACACACACACACACACACACACACACACACACAGAGAGACACACCCTGCAACATCACGTCATGATGTGTCAATGGAGCAACAAACACAATTACATTGTGACTAAATACTAGTTTGTATGCCCAGTGTTTTCATAGTAGTTGCATACCGTATTTTTCGGACTGTAAGTGGCTCCGGAGTATAAGTCGCATCAGTCAAAAAATGCATCATGAAGAGGAAAAAAACATATATAAGTCGCACTGGACTATAAGTCGCATTTATTTAGAAATTTATTTCACAAAATCCAAGACCAAAAAACAGCCTTTTTCATCTGTCAACTATACAATAGCACCCAGAACAACAGGCTGAATATGGTAGGTGTTAGGGGTGGGGGAAAAAATCTATACAGCATAGTATCGCAATATTTTCCGTGGCAATACTGTATTGATACACAGACGCCAAGTATGGATCTTGTATTATATATGTATTATATATATGTGTTGGTCAGTTTGTCTGCTTGACAATCTGATTTGTCATTTGAACAAAATTGAAGTGAGATGAACAAACGGAGACATGTGTCTTTTTAGATAAAACAGATGTTGACAAAGTTTTCTTTTGGGGACATCATTTGAAATTGGGGGAAAAATTTGAAGTTGAAAAAAGGTAATAAATTGCAATATATCGCAGAATATTGCAATATCTTTAAAATCGCAATATATCGCAGAATATTGCGATATCTTTAAAATCGCAATGATATTGTATCGTGACATAAGTATCGTGATGATATCGTATCGTGAGGCCTCTGGTGATTCCCACCCCTAGTAGGTGTCCGGTATGTACAGCTCTCTCTCACTGCTGCAGATCCTCTTTTCACCTGGTTTCTGTTTTAGCTACAGAGTGAGACCTCTTTTCATCTTCTTCTTCTGTACTATCTTTGATTGCACTCGCATTACGCTCAGTAGCTCAGATGTAGATCATGTCAGCTAGCTAACTCTAGAGACAGTAAAAGAAAGGCTGTTTCTCCAACTTTGGTCAGTTACAAGGCAGGATCAGCTGGGAGACTTCTAAAATGAGGGGCATTACGTAAGTAGTTCTTTTGTAGATTATGATGAACTTGTGTGTGTTGTAGCAGTGCTTTGCTATTGAGAACACGTAGCATGCTAGCGTTAGCATTAGTGTTAGCATGCTAATGCTAACGGTTAGCATGCTAACGAGCTAACGGTTGTGGTTAGCCAGCTCATTTCGGACTGTGACGTCCGGGACGATTTTGAACAGCTCACCAGGAGAATGAAGGCAGGACACATTCAGAAACCGATCTCACTCAGAACAGCATGGATGGATTTATTTCAAAGTTTGTATGTGTGTGGAGCACCAGAGAACACAAAGAACACCCCAAATCCCAGAAAAAGGGGATTTTTTTCATAATATGGGCACTTTAACAGTTATTGAACTATACAATAGCTCACAGAGCAACTAGCTACCAGGGCTTGGAGCATGGATGGATTAAAAGGTGCGGAGACGTAAGCTGCACCGCTGATCGGTGCCCCTCCCGGCAGCACGTTGTTCAAGCCCCCATCTGTGGACTCCTTCCTCCAGCTCTGGCCATCTTGCTCTCAGCCCGCCATTAGCCGATTAGCTTTCTTTGATTTCTTCATTGCAGTAAGAGTCACCTTTCGCCAGTCTCCCTCACAAGTTTCTCTCTCACTCCAAACTTTCTTTCTGCAGCTCGATTACCGTTTTCGGGCTGCATATTTTACTACCTGCAGTTTGTAATCTTGTAATCTGCAGAATAGGATTTTCTTTTCTCTCAGTTGTCTTTAAGAGCAGCATATAGTTGTCACAAGCCTAGAGCCCTCTCGCTGTAGACGGTAATGTTTTCAGTATGAATTAACATTTAAAGGAACATGCCGACTTATTAGACTTTAGCTTATTCACGTCAGACCCCCAGAGTTAGACTAGTCCATACATACCTTCGTACCGTACGTTAAAGCATTGACGGCCCCAGCAGCATCAGCCCATCATAGAATTCTGCAGGTGACTGGTTCCAGTAATCCTACTCGCCCAATAGTGAAAGATTAACTAACATACTCTTTACATGATAGCCAGATTTAGAGTCATAGCGTAGGACCAAAACAACGTAACATGAGACATGAGAGATGGCTGTGTCTCATGTTATGTTGTTTTTTGTACACGCCAGACTCTACAAATCACAACATGTAAATAGGAACATGTTGGTGTTATTTTGTCACTTTTGTCACAATTCGGAGCAGTAGGCTAGTTGGAACCAGTCACCTGCAGCATCTGTGCTAAGCTAAGCTAATGCTGGAGCCGTCAGACAGCTTTACAGCACGCACTGAGATGAGAAGGGTATGTATGGACTGGTCTAACTCTGGGGGTTACGTTACGGTGAATAAGCTAAATTCCCAATAAGTCGGTGTTCCTTTAAAAATATGTTAAATTATATATATATATATATATATATATATATTTTGATATATATATTTTGATATATAAGTCGCACCTGACTATAAGTCGCAGGACCAGCCAAAGTAGGAAAAAAAAGTGCGACTTATAGTCCGGAAAATACGGTAGTTGTTTGAATCTGGTAAATCTGCTCACTTTGACTGGATATTGTTTTTAATTTTATGACAGCAGTACTTGATACCAAAACATCCCTTACCTTCACAGGAAATAGGTTTTCAAACCTTTTTTATTCTTCTTATTTAACAAAATAAGCCAAAGTTCTGTTGGTCTGTCCTCGCCTAAAATAATTCCCAGTCGACAAAAGCTGTTTCAAAATCGATTTTTGTCTTTTACATTTGTATATCTGCATTTATATCAAAACTAGAGACTTTCAAACGTCAAAATGTCATTAATTAATAGGTATTAGTGCCCAAAAGACCTTTTTTTAAAATCTTTTCGTTATCTATGTTGTCGTGCGCCCAACACGCTTCGCATGTTGTCGCGGAAAAAAAATAGGGCGTCTGTTCTATTTCTAGCTGAGATGTGTCCTGCAGGTGTGTGCACGCTTCTAACCTGTTACCGTGGGAGCCCAAATAAAAACGGACTCGGCCACGCAGCCAGTGTGTAACCGGCCTAATACTGATTGCAGTCAGAGCGCTCAAAGAACGGACTTCTTCTCCCCTGTAGCCAATCTTTGCTACCACGCACGCGTTGTTACGAATGTTGAGGTGTGCAGCTCGGCCATGTTTGTAACGGGTACAAACCAAGCTACTCTCTCGTGCCACTGGAATAAAAAAATAAAATAAATACTAAAGGACATTGTCAGGTCTGTCTGCCCTGCAGGTCTCCTGTGGGGGAAAACAAACTAATTAATCTGCACACATTTTAAAAATGTAGTTTTTAAATTACCTGTGCTCAGAGCTTTCTTGAAACAGCATAAGAGCTTTGCTCCGGTAGAGACCTTTTTTTGTTCACAAGATTTACTTCTTCAGCAGGAACTTTGGGGCAGAGAGCCACATATAGGAAATAAGATTTTTCTTCGTTAAATAAGTTTTAAAATGGGTGAAATGTAGCTTGACATGTCACATAACGGTCTCCACCACAGAGTTTTATAACCCTTTTATTTATAGAGGTGGTCCCTTCTTACCTGCCAGAACTTCTCCGCCACCTAGCCCAGCAGCAGCCCCATATGCCATAATTGATAAGTGTGACTTATTGTTTAGGCTGTCACCTTTTTTTAGTTTATTGATCAGAAGACGGACTGTGTCATCACCTGGACGGCTTATCTCCTCCTCTAAACAAAAAATAATATCCTGAGGAGAAAACCCGGCAGCGTGTTGAAACAGATCAGATTTTATCCAGACGTTTAGAGTCGTGATTACTGCCGCCTCGGGTCTGAAATAATTCAACTGGTTTGTTCGGCTCCTTGTTGTGACTATAGATTACAGGATTGAAACAATGCCATGTTGTTTTAGTGTAGGGCTGGCACTTGACTCTGGTAGTGTTACACACTTAGACATTATAGTAACGACAAAAGATACAGGAGTACAGTAGAATAACATGGGTACGTGAAATAGGATCCACAGAGGATAGAATAACGCATTCACAGACGCAGAAGGACACAGACAGACAGACAGACAGACACACAGACACACACACACAGACACACACACACACACACACAGACACAGACAGATGCACAGACACAGACAGACAGACAGACACACACAGACACACAGACACACACACACACACACACACACAAGACACAGACAGATGCACAGACACAGACAGACAGACAGACAGACACACACAGACACACAGACACACACACACACAGACACAGACACAGACAGATGCACACACACACACACACACACACAGACAGGCACACACACACAGACACACACACAGACAGACAGACAGACAGACACACAGACACACACACAGACACACACAGACAGATGCACGCACACAGACACACACACAGACAGACAGACACATACATACAGACAGACACAGACACACACACAGACAGACAGGCTCCACACACAGTCACACAGACAGACAGACAGACAGACAGACAGACACACAGACACACACACACAGACACACACAGACAGATGCACGCCACACAGACACACACACAGACAGACAGACACATACATACAGACACACACAGACACAGACACACACACAGACAGACAGATCTGGACCTATCATCACAGACCCCAGACAGATGCACGATCACACAGACACACACACACACAGACACACACACAGACAGATCACACACACACACACACACGCACACCCAGACACAAACACACAGACACACAGCAACACACACATAAGCACCCTTACTAGAAATATCATATATAATACCAATTAATTGATTATCAAAATAGTTGCAGATTAATTTAATAATGTTGCAGACATTAATCGACACCTTCAGCTCTACAACAAGCGTATTGTTTTTGAATGATTTTGAAATAACATTTTTGACATTCACCCAGAATGAGTGTAACATGCACAGATTTAGATTTTTATGATCATGATATATCCATGTTGTTTTTTTTAATACATTTCTTTTCATTAGCACCATTTATATCATTCAGACATACAGAATAAATTCCACAATGTGTGGATGGTACAAAACAGAGAACCTAAACAAATTACGACTCTCCCTGATATCGGGGTTTTTGGTCTTAGTCAACTAGATCTCTTTACTCCATTAGTCATGTCTGATGCTGTTTCTATGCTGAATGACTTATTTCCAAGATACGTCGACACATCTCTTGGTAAACACAAGAATTAAAGTGGTGCTTTTAGCAGGACTCTTAGTGGAGAAACCTAGATTTTACAGATCTGTCGATAAATCAACTACCAGATTTCTCCAGACTATGAGCCTGCTCTCTTCTACGCTATTGGTCCCAAGGACTTATAGTCAGGTTCCTAATATATATCATCAAAATATATATAATTGAACATGTTTTTAAATGTTAATTCATACTGAAAACATACTGCACCAGCTCAGAATGCGGGGTCTTAGGTTTGTGGACGACCAGAATGCTGCTGCTAAAGACAACTGAGGAAAAGAAAAGAGATAAACTGCAGGTAGTAAAATATGCGGAGAAAAAGGTAATGGAGCAGCAGAAAGAAAGTTTGGAAATGAGGGAGAAACCTTGTGAGAGACCGAGAAAAAGAGACTCTTACTGTAATGAAGAAATCAAAGAAAGCTTAAATTCGTCAATTGGCTAATGCGTTTGAGAGCGATGGCTAGAAAGCTGGGGAAGGAGTCGGAGGGGGCTTCGGTCAACGCCTCCACTCCTTTAATCCATCCAGCTCCCCACACCCTGGTAGCTAGCTGTTCTGGGTGCTATTATATAGTTCAATAACTGTTAATGTGAATGCTAAATATACCCAAAACATACCGGATTCACGCCTGTTGTTCTGTGTGCTATTGTGTAGTTCAATAACTGTTAATGTGTTAATGCTAACATACCAAAACATCACCGTATCTAGTTTCTGTTACGTTCTGTAGGTAAAGCTATTGTATAAAGTTCACAATAACTGTTAATGTTACGTTAACATACCAAAACATACCGTATTCAGCCTGTTGTTCTGTGTGCTATTGTATAAGTTCAATAACTTAGTTAATGTGTTAATGCTAACATACCGGGAAACATACCGTATCTCAGCCTTGTTGTTCTGTGTGCTATTGTGTAGCGGACCATGGATTCTGTCTTATTCTTTAAATAAATTACTTTATATATGTTTTTTTCCTCTTCATGACGTTTTTGACTGATGCGACTCTATATTCCCTGAGCCACTTATCAGTCCTAATATATTGTAATCCTTTCAGTGGTTAGTCGACTAAGATATCTCTTTCAATCAGAATGCGCCCCCCCAATCAATTAACACAAAAAAACACAAACCCTCTCTCCACCCCTTCACCCTGTGGTTCATCGTTAGGTCTGATAATATTTGTGCTGCTGTGCTTTCCCCATAGGGCCTATGTCATGTTTGGCCTTTGTACAATCCTGCTGTGTAGAGAGCTCCAGCATAACCATATCTAGAATACACCAACCACTGCTCTTTATACAAAGCCTGTGAGTGGAGGCTGGGGGGCTCCTGAGCTCTCATTTTCTTGGTCGCGAGTCGATGCCGGCTAGCCAAACTCTCGGTCTCCAAAGCAGGTGTAATTTAAGTCATCATTAAGTAACAAAGCCAATCGGGTCAGTGTAGGAAATTTTGCCCATCCTATCACATCAGGTATTATTGTGTTGTTTTATTCCAGGAACCTCATGCACGGTTCCCTGCTCTGTGACCTGTTCCACACTTCTGTGACCTGTTCACGCCTCCTTGATCATATGCTCACCGAACGTTCACACTTCACACAGACCATGCTTATCCCATCCTCGCCTACACCCTCTAACTCCTAGACCTCTCACACTTCTGGCAACCATGTTCCGCATTCCTGTACCCGTTCCCTTTCACTCCCAAAGCCCACGCCGCCTATTCCTACCTTTACACTCTGAGACTATGTCACGCCCCTTGCCTCTCCGTTCATGCCCCTGTGACCTGTTCATGCTCCCAGACCCGGTGCCCGGTGCTCCGTCCGCTCTCCGTGACCTTGTTCTTCCATGCTCCTACCCTGTTCACCTCCGACCTGTTCATGCTCCGGCACCTGTCTCATGCTCCCGCACCTGTTCATGCTCCGTGACCTGTTCATGCTCCTGAACCCTGTTCATGCTCCTAGACCTTGCCCACGCTTCCTAGACCTGTTCTATGTTCCCAGACCTGTTCACACCTCCTAGACCTGTTCACGCTTCTCCAGCACCCAGCTGTTCACACTCCCGTGACCTTATGCGTTCACGCCCTTCCCAGACCTGTTCACGTTTTCCCAGACCTTCCACCCCCCAGACCTGTTCACGCCTTCAGATCTGTTCTCCACGCCTCCTAGACCATGTTCGCCGCCTTCCCAGACCTCATGCTGCCCCGCGCCACGCCTGCGACCTGTTCACGCCCTAGACCATGTTCCGGCGTCCCAGACCTTGTTCATGCCCCTAGACCTGTTCTAAAGTTCTAGACCTGTCTGCTCCTGTACCTGTTCACTGCTCCCCTAAGACCTAGTTCATGTCCCTCCTTACAGACCTGTTCATGCTCCTGTGACCTGCGGTTCATGCTCCGGAGACCGTTCATGCTCCTATGACCTGTTCATGCCTCCCGTGACCTGTGCTCTCGCCCCAGACCCTGTCTCACGCTTCTCCCAGACCTTCCTCCTCCGACCTGTTCATGCCTCCCAGACCTTGTTCATAATGCCCGGTAGACCTGTTCACGCCCTCTAGACCTGTTCACGCTTCCTAGACCTTGTTCACACCCCTAGAACCTTGCTCACACTCCTGCACCATGTTCACAAATTCTCGGTGACCTGTTCACGTCCTCCCAGACCTGTTCACACTCCCACAATTCTGCATTGTCCACGCTTCCGTAGACCTTGTTCACACTTCCTGCCTCTTGCTCACACCTCCTGCATCTCGTGCTCTATTCACACTGGTATCTGTTCACGCTTCCTGCAATCATGTTGACACCTCCCAGACCATGTCCACACTCCGGTAGACCCGTTCCATGTCTTCTGGCAATCATGTTCACACTTCTCGTACCATGTTCACACTTCTCAATTAACATGCCTTCCACATTCCCAGTCCCGTTCACACCCCTGTTCAATTCGGTACACCAGACCATGTGCATGAAAGTCCCTGTTTCTTAGAAAGTGCAATGCAGGGAGTAGGGAATGCCTTTTGGTAGACTTATCTCTTCTGAGGAGTCTGGTCAGTATGTCCCATATTACATATGTTGAAATCAATATACTGGCAGTGATTTGGGTTCTTGAATAGTGGAAATGTCCCAAAACTTGCTCTCCCGGAATCAATTGTGTTCCCTTCTGTGGGCCTTCAGGCTTCAGCATCACATTTTGGTGCATGTAAAGTCCAGCCCGGCCTCGTTGAAGTAGCTTAACTTCGTCAACTATCTGAGCTGTGACTCTCTGGATTGGGGAGTATAGGGAGCTTGAAAGTGCAAAAGCAGGGGTCCCGTGAGACTCGACCCTGTTCAGCTGCATATCTGGGGGAGTTGCCCTCGAGGTATTTAAATGCACATGAAGAGGTATGGAAAAGTAAGTGGTATCCCAAAAATCTGTCAGATCAAAGGCACGAGCAGATAATGTTCTCTTCTCTCTAATAGCTGAAGGGAAGACTTTATAATTGAGAAAGTAAGGACCTTGTTAAGTGAGTCTATTATTGTGCATCTTACCGAGTGACCCCGGTGTAAAGTAGGGAAGAATTACTACTATTACTTATTATTACTATTATTATTATTACTATTATTATTATTATATTACAAAAACCATGATGGAGGTCTTTTATAAACGATTGTAAATAAACAAACTTGCTATAAGGACGTCTACTCTGTCTTCAGGTCAATGCTAATGTGTTGGACGCCTCAAATCCCACAAAACACCATACCTACTCACTGTTGACGTAAACTAACTGAGGATACTCTACCAAACAAACAAATATCGTCCAATAGTAGAATATCCTAGTTTTTAAAAAGATATCTTCTGTTTTAGTTATAGGATGCAACCGGAATCCAGGGTTCTGGCTTCAGATTCCTGGGTCCTGAATATTTGGGCTTAGTGACTGGGTTCTTGGTTTCCTGCTGAACCCTTTAGAATTTTTCCTGTGGAATCAAACCTACACTGGGAAGGCTTTTACGCCAGTCAATCAGAGACGGTGTCAGCTGACAATGGGTGCTAGTGCCGAGATAGGCAGTAGAGGTCTCAATGCAGTAGGCTGTGAGAGTGGACACGGCCCTATGGAGCAGGCTGAGGAAAGGCACATGGACCGGGCAGAAGGTGCAGGCCTGGGTGCGGGATGATCCAAGTAGAACAGAGGCTGCAGGAAAGCGGAGCACATGACCAAGTGAAGTAGTAGGCTGTGCAGGTGCGGGACATGGACTCAGTGAGCAGTAGGCTGTGGGAGAGCGGACATGGGATCTGGCAGGGGCCGCGTGAGGAAAGCGGACACGGACCACTGTGGGTAAGCGGTAGGCTGAGGAAGTGGATACGGATCTGGGGTGAGTGCAGGGCCGCAGGTGCGGGTGACCCGGTATATGCGAGTCGTGAGAAAGCGGACATGGATCTGGTGAGCAGAAAGTCGTCGCCTTTGCGCACTTTCTTACAAAAAGAAGGCTATTCAGTCCATGCCCCTAATCTGTTCAATGCTGATGGATTGGAATATTCCAGGTGGAAGGAAAATCTCTAAACTATACACAAATATGTCGCAGAAGTACTCTATTCATTCGGAAATTAATTCCTGAAAGTTAAGAATTTGTGCGAAAATGTGCTGTAACTTCCGCATAAAGCCGGTGGAACGTGCAAAACTCAAAATGGTAAAAGAAGCATTGGCTCCTGCTTACTTCATTCATGTGGGTTAAATTTTGTTCAGTTTTGGACTGGTGGATGGAGAGAGCTGGGCATAATCTCCTCAACCAGGGTTCAGGGATCTGCCGTTTCGTAACCCCGCACCCGGATTCGGGGTGCATCGCTTTTGGCGTTCGTATTTGGAAGGGGAAATGAAGATATTAGTTTCGCATGCTCCCGTGCTACCGTTCATTCGACTTCAGTGTACCCCAGTTAGCTAAATGATTCTTTAACGTCGGTGGAGTGAAGGTCCATCGTGGATAAAGCCGGTAATTAAGTCGGTGAGGAAATTTCCGTCACCCGTGTTGTGCCGCTCTTTCCGGATGTTGCCGGTGAGTAGAGGGACATGCAGGAAAATTCGCTCAGGTTTCTATCCCTCTGTCAGAGGGCGAAACCTCAGCGAAAGCCATGCTACCGCTGGCACCACCTCCTGATCCAACTCCGGTCGTAAGCATTTTTCTTCCAGGGTCGAGATGGAAAAACGCATAATTAGAGTCGGCTTGAGCAAACCGGCGTTCTATAAATCCTGGTAGCGGTGGAGGGAGATTCTCCAGTTTATTCCCCAGCCAAATCATTTCCTCATAGCGTTGCGGCTAAACGCAAACAGAGGTAGCCAATTTTACTTTTGTGGGGATTTCTTCTTGTTGATTCTGTAGCGTAATGCTGTGCATGTAAGTTCCAGATTCTTCTTTGGCATCTTTTGGGAGACTGAGGGGCTGCGTTGATTCATCTGACAGCTGGAACCGTTTCATTTAGGCGTCGGAGAAGATATTTGCACTCGTCAACGTGGACGTGCCGGAATAAATCAATCTCTACTGATGATATATTACCCAAACAGTAGGTTAGGGTTATTCGTCATGACAGTATGCGTTTCTCGCTTCTTTCAGTACTAGTTCCTTAATTTTGAATATAGTTATTTTTGGGTTTTAATATTGGCTGATGGAGTATATAAAACAAGCCGGCAAATGCAAGTTACAGGATACCGTCCATCTCTGTATTTCTAAGGTATGCCCATTGACGGCATCCATTTCCGGCGTCCGATTTAACTTCAGCTTTAGTTTGCGCCGTGCCCGTTTTAAAAGTAGCTCTGAATAGCCAAGACGCCGCTATATGTCGCACAGCCGGCAAGAGTGTTTCAATAACCTTGATTAACCTACCAGCTAATCAGCTCTTCTCCCGGCCTTCACTCAGACTCAGAAATAATTGAAATTGAAGTTATTTGCCGGGGCAACCCCCTAACCAGTACAGTAATAAATTCCTTGAATAAAGTCTAAGTTACAAAAAGACTAAGAATATCAGCGAAGGTCAGAGATAGATTCACTAAACAAACAGCCTCTTGGACCTAAAAAATATCAGCATGGTGATGACGGCAGAGATGCACCTGGAAAAGACGGGTGTAGGAAAGAGAGAAGCAAGGCTGCGCGACTGGGAAAAAATTAAAATTAAGCGAACTTCAAAAAAGCGGAAAACCCCAGTTACAACTTAAGTTATGAGGTAAATGCCCAAACCACTCTGGTTGGTCACTATCGCAGTCGCTGATTGAAAAAAAATCAGATATGGGTCCATCCAGGACCTCACATATGGAAGTGGTTCCGGATTCGATCAAAACCGTAGACCGTAGACGAGTACCACACTACTTGAAGAAGCCCTGACCTCGGTTTTAAATTCCTCCTTTTGGGTCTCGCCTGTGTCCTTCCGATTTTCACGGATTCAAAAATGTAAACATACAGTATAGCTTTTTGTATTTCTCGTTGTACCGAAGATATTGAAGTTTCCTCGGATGTTCCGCCAGTCTTGCTACAGTTTTCTCTGGCGATGTTTGACTGTGTAAACAACGCTAAACATCTTTTAATCTGTCGTGAGGTGTCCCATCATAGTATACTGTATGGGTAGAAATTTTAGCTTCAATATCGATTTATATGTGAATACAGTATGCTTTGGCTCTATACACGCTTAAAAAGTCCTGATTTACTTCCTTGCTAGCTGGTGTCTGGTGGAGATATACTGGCTCTGGCGCAATACTCTTAAAAGTCCTGATTATTTACATGGAGTTCTGGTGGAGATATGCTGGCTTCCCATATACACGCTTAAAAGTCCTGATTATTTTACATGGAGTCTGGTGGAGATATGCTGGCTCTATACACGCTTAAAAGTCCTGATTACTTACATGGAGTCTGGTGGAGATATGCTGGCTCTATACACGCTTAAAAGTCCTGATTACTTAGTTAATGGGAGGTCTGGTGGAGGATATGCTGGCTCTAGCAATACGCTAAAAGTACTTCGTTTTGGCATGGAGTCTGGTGGAGATATGCTGGCTCTCATACACGCTTTAAAAGTCCTGATTATTTGGCATGGAGTCTTGTGGGAGATATGCTGGCTCTATACACTTATAAAAGTCCTGATTATTTACATGGAGTCTGGTGGAGACATGTGCTGGCTCTATACACGCTTAAAAAGTCCTTGTTATTTACATGGAGTCTGTGGAGTTTCAGCACTCGTAATTCTCACAGAGTTGCTCTTCATCTCCTTGAACTAAAAGGGATCTTAACTTTTAACTAAAAGGCTCCATCTCTGTAGGGATCCTTTCCATAATGTCGCCAGACACTCTAGAATAATAATCTGAGTCTGTCAGCTGCAAACGATAGCACTTGAAGTAAACGTGACATACATAGTGCTTGGACAATAACTCTATTAACCCACATTGCAGCTTTTATCAAGCTATTTGGTATAAATAGAGCAGTACTTCTATCAGCCAACATTCAGAGCTTGCTTAAAAGGTTTTTGTGCTCTTTTCCAAATCTTAAAATGTCTCTCAAGGTGTAGCCGGAAAAACAAAGCTTTGATGTTGTGAAATGTTTGACCCAAAGTGGATGCTTGAGTTCCTCGAGCTCTTCACCTTGGTCCATCAACTTACATAGAGTGGTTGCTGCTGTAACGCTCTTTTTCCCCGCCGTGAGACGGTACTTAGTGGATTAAAAAGGAATCAGAGATCAGCTGGGCCGCTTTTTAATGGCTGTAAGCCATCTGGATCGCACTAGATAAGCGGATTAACTCAGAGCAAAGAACACAGGTTTTCTCATTGATGTAATGCATGTAGTTGCGATAGAAGTGATTGACAAGCAAGGGAAAGAAAAGTATTGAATTCGATTTGGATTATTTTCAAGTCCTGCAAAATGCCACCGAAAGCACATTTTTATTTCTATATTTCAGAGGTAAAGTCAGGAGCAGGTTAGTAAGCTAGCTAGAACCTTTGCATGTGGCCGGATGGATGCAGCCTTTTCCCTTAGTTTCCAGTGAAAGACCAAAGTTTTACAGACGCTAGCAAGGTGATAGGAATATTGATTATATAGGGTATTTCACACTGTTCCTTATGGGTATGTAACATTAGTTGGCTGAAAATGGCTAGGCTGCTATCTTATTGGCCCCTTATGCATCCCTAGTAGTGTTTTGGCCCCATTTTGTAACAAGAACTTTCTTCAAATATGGTATGCCTGTATGAATACTTTGT
>NC_053129.1:35220671-35238171 GCF_010015445.1 Perca fluviatilis
GTATACAGCGCTATGTACAACTCCTAATAAGACTGTAGGGACATGCTTGGGTGGCGATGCTACAAAGCTATGTTTAACTCCCTAATAAGACTGTGGCGACATGCCTATAGGTAGCAGTGTATACGAAGTGCTATGTTTAACTCCTAATAAGCTGTAGGGACATGCTTATAGGTGGCAGTATACAGCTGCTATGTTTAACTCCCTAATAAGGCTGTGAGAGACATGCCTATAGGTAGCAGTATACAGGCGTTATGTTTAACTCCTAATGGACTGTGGCGACATGCCCTATAGGTAGCAGTATACAGCTATGTTTAACTCCTAATAAGACTGTGGGACTTATGCTACTATATGTTTAACTCCTAATAAGACTGTGGCGATGCCTATAGGTAGCAGTATGCACGCTGTTTAACTCCTAATAAGACTGTAGAGACATGCCTATAGGTAGCGGTATACAAGTGCTATGTTTTAACTCCTAATAAGACTGTAGTGACATGCCTCTAGGTAGCAGTATACCATATGTTTAACTCCTAATAGGACTGTAGAGACATGTCCTGTAGTATTGCTTGTGTCAACTATGTTTAACTCCTAATCAAGACTGTAGAGACACTGTGGTAGCATTCTTGCGCTATGTTTAACTCCTAATGAAGACTGTAGGGCCATACCTATAGGTAGCAGTGCTATCGCTATGTTTAACTCCTAATAAGACTGTAGCATGACATGCCTATAGGTAGAGTATACACGCCGCTATGTTTAACTCCTAATAAGACTGTAGAGACATGCTACATAGGTAGCAGTATAAAGCTATGTTTGCTCCTAATAAGACTGTAGAGACAGTGCCTATAGGTGGCAGTATACAGCCGCTATGTTTAACTCCTAATAAGACTGTAGAGACATACCTATTGGTAGCAGTTGTATACAAGCTATGTGTACTTCTTCATTTTGGTTTACTGGCCCCTTTTGTTTCAAGCTGATCTCTTCTGGCCTAAAATACGAGAGATGCGTGATGGCCAAAATGCAAACTCCTGGCTTCCAAGCGGCAATCCACAAACACACATCCATTTATTTTTATGTTGTTTGAGTCTTTGGTGGGAGCAAAGGTAAAAACATTAATACACCAATGAAATTGAAGTGGTTGGGCTTGGAGCAGGGTTTTTCATCTCTTCATCGACTTGCAATGTTTCTCAAATGGTAGTGTACCCGGGGGACCTTTGGAGGACTGCAGGGGTAAGTGTCCCCTAGTGATCATTGCGGACTGCTGGGGTGCAGTGTCCCCCTAGGGGTCCTTTGGGAGGGACTGCAGGGATGCGTGTCCCCCTAGGGTTACTTGGAGGGACTGCAGGGGAGTGCGTGTCCTGGGTTGGGAGGATCGGGGAGTGGTGTCTGGGGTCTTTGGAGGACTAGAGTGACGTGTCTAGGGTTTGGAGGACTAAGGGGGGCGGGGGGGGGGGCTGTGGTGTGGGAGTGCTGTCGGTTTTGGAGGACTGGGTGTGTTGTTGTTGTTCTGGGTTTTTGGGAATGGTGGTGTCCCTCCCTGGGAGGTTTAGGGGCTGGGGTGGGGGGGTGGGGATGGTGGGGTGGTGTGGGTTTATGGGGTAGTGTGTGATGGGGGGGGGAGGCGGATGGTGGGAGGGTTGGGGGGGGGGGTGGGTGGGGGGGGTGGTGTGGTTTTGGGGGGGGGTGGGTGGGTTGGGGGTTGGTGGGGGGGGGTTTTTTTGGTTGGTTTGGGGGGGTTTTTCTTGCTTTGCTTTTGTTTGTTTTTTGTGGGGTGTGGGGTTCGTGCTGTCTGGTCCTTGGGGGGGGGGGGGGGGGGCTGGGGGGGGGGGGTGTGGTGGGGGGGGGGGGGGGGGGGGCCCCTCCCCCCCTTCCCCCCCCTTTCCGGGCCCTCTTTTGTTTGTTTTTTTTTTTTGTGGGGGCGGCGGGGGGGGCCTGCGCGCGCTTTTCCTTTTTTGTTGGCCCCGAGAAACCCTTCCACCAGCAAGAGCGCCTCACTACAGTGTACATAAAGGGGTTTGTAGTCTCTCCTTTGTTGCATCTCTCAGACACAAGCCAACAGATTGAATCTCTCCGTTTCACCACAGATGAACTCTCTGCTCAAGCCCACCCACTCTTCTTAGAATACCGTATACAGCATGTGCCGTGTGTTTATCGTAGAGTATGGTTTTGCTTGAATGCCTGACTGCAAACTCAGTTCCAAGGGATCCTGGTTTCAACTTGACCACAAACACTGAATTTCCTAGAGGAACTTTTGAATGGGTCTAATCCTGAGTAGATCCATTTCTGTCGGACTCCTATTAGGCTGCATCCCATGGCGGTTATTTGATAGCTCCTCGACTCCTCGGTGTTGGATGAACAGGTTCTCTTTCCAACTGAAATTGTCAAAAAGAAATGCACGTGGATGGTTCCCTTCAACGCTCTTCACAAGTAAAATGAATGATCACGTCACTGCTTTGATTGAATTTGGGTGTTTTATTCAATTTTATAGCATTTGAAAAATTAAATTATAACAGAATGTTGAAAAAAGTCACACAAATGTCAGAAAAAGCTTCAAAAACATAAAAAGCATGGAAAAACGTTGGTAACAGTGGTGATCAAAACGTTGAAAAAACATTTCGCATTTTAAATGTATTACATTACATTATTAATAACTTGTTAGGCTAAATAACTTGTAAACTAACTTAGCCTATAAATCCAACATTGTCCATACTTTTGAGTAAATACAATACAAGACCATACAGATAATAGCTTATTCTTTTATAATCAAATAAAAGTCACAATAATATGATGTAATATCAACACCATATCAGTCTAAACTCCCAACATGTTTTACTGGATTCCCATCAATACAGTTGGTTACGTCATCTGTCCCGGCGGAGGCCGCTCCTATTGGACAAACACGCGGAAGTAAAGAGAACACTCGCTAACAACAACCAAAAGGGGAGCCCGTTCTACACTCAATTCATTGATGCCGTTCTCCTGGAGGAGTTTTTAAACAGACATGGCTCTACCGCCTCAGCTCAAAGCCATCCAGCACCACCTGCGGACCGCACAGGAACATGAGAAACGGGACCCGGTCGTCGCGTACTACTGTGAGTTTTGTTTGCTGGCCAATGTTGGCCGTAGCTAAGCATTACTCCGGCGTTGTTTACATGAGCCGACATATGACGATTGTGGCTAGAAGGGATACAGATACGGTCTGTCTCCGCAAAATCTAGGCTAATATAATAATAACATTTTTAATATTTGCACACAGGAAACGCACGTTCGTTACTCGGGAGATTTTAAATCCAAACCACGATTTTTTCCCCTAAACTTAAAGTCGTTTTGGTGTCTAAACGTAACTGACGTCGCAGTACGTTAGCTGTAACCCTTTCTAGCCTCAATCACAGATGACTGTGTGTTAGCTTAGCGTTTATTCAAACTGGGACTTTACACATGAAGTGTGTACAGACTGTTGGATATTATTAACGAGCCACTGAGCTGCGGGTTTAAATGAATCTGGATTCTAACGGTTAGCCTGGCACCGTTAGCTTTGACAGTTTAGCTAAACTTCATTAACGTTAGCCTGGCAGTGCTAACTTTGACAGTTTAGCTAAACTTCTAAAACGTTAGCCTGGCAGTGCTAGCTTTGGCAGTTTAAACTTCTAAAAACGTTAGCCTGGCGGTGCTAGCTTTGGCAGTTTAAACTTCTAAAACGTTAGCCTGGCGGTGCTAGCTTTGGCAGTTTAAACTTCTAAAACGTTAGCCTGGCAGTGATAGCTTTGGCAGTTTAAACTTAATTAACGTTAGCCTGGCAGTGCTAGCTTTGACAGTTTAAACTTCAAAAACGTTAGCTTGGCAGTGCTAGCGTTGACAGTTTAAACGACTAAAACGTTAGCCTGGCAGTGCTAGCTTTGGCAGTTAAACTTCATTAACGTTAGCCTGGCGGTGCTAGCTTTGGCAGTTTAAACTTCTAAAAACGTTAACCTGGCAGTGCTAGCTTTGGCAGTTTAAACTTAATTAACGATTAGCCTGGCAGTGCTAGCTTTTGACAGTTGAAACTTAATTAACGTTAACCCGGCAGTGCTAGCTTTGACAGTTTAAACTTCAAAAGGCTTAGCCTGGCAGTGCTAGCTTTGGCGGTTTAAACTTCTAAAACGTTAGCCTTGCAGTGCTAGCTTTGGCAGTTAAACTTCATTTAACGTTAGCCTGGCAGTGCTAGCTTTGGCAGTTTAAACTTCTAAAATGTTAGCCTGGCAACGCTATCTTTGGCAGTTTAAACTTCTAAAACGTTAGCCTGGCAGTGCTAGCTTTGACAGTTTAAACTTCAAAAACGTTAGCCTGGCAGTGCTAGCTTTGGCAGTTAAACTTCATTAATGTTAGCCTGGCGGTGCTGCTTTGGCAGTTTAAACTTTTTAAAACGTTAGCCTGGCAGTGCTAGCTTTGGCAGTTTAAACTTAATTAACGTTAGCCTGGCAGTGCTGGCTACTGTTGAAACTTGCAATTAACGTTAGCCTGGCAGTGCTAGCTTTGACAGTTTAAACTTCAAAAACGTTAGCCTGGCAGTGCTAGCTTTGGCAGTTTAAACTTCAAAAAGCGTTAGCCTTGCAGTGCTAGCTTTGGCGAGTTAAACTTCATTAACGTTAGCCTGGCAGTGCTAGCTTTGGCAGTTTAAACTTCTAAAATGTTAGCCTGGCAGCGCTATCTTTGGCAGTTTAAACTTCTAAAACGTTAGCCTGGCAGTGATAGCTTTGGCAGTTTAAACTTAATTAACGTTAGCCTGGCAGTGCTAGCTTTGACAGTTTAAACTTCAAAAACGTTAGCCTGGCGGTGCTAGCTCTGACAGTTTAAACTTCAAAAGCGTTAGCCTGGCAGTGCTAGCTTTGACAGTTTAAACTTCAAAAACGTTAGCCTGGCAGTGCTAGGCGGGCAGTTAAACCTTCATTAACGTTAGCGCGCAGTGCTAGCTTTGGCAGTTTAAACTTCTAAAACGTTAGCCTGGCAGTGCTAAAGCTTTGGCAGTTTAAACTTAATTAACGTTAGCCTGGCAGTGCTAGCTTTGACAGTTGAAACTTAATTAACGTTAGCCTGGCAGTGCTAGCTTTGACAGTTTAAACTTCAAAAACGTTAGCCTGGCAGTGCTAGCACTTGGCAGTTTAAACTTCTAAAAGCGTTAGCCTTGCGGTGCGTAGCTTTGGCGGTTAAACTTCATTAACGTTAGCCTGGCAGTGCTAGCTGCAGCGCAGTTTAAACTTCTAAAATGTTAGCCTGGCAGCGCTATCTTTGGCAGTTTAAACTTCAAAAACGTTAGCCTGGCAGTGCTAGCTTTGGCAGTTTAAACTTCTAAAACGTTAGCCTGGCAGTGCTAGCTTTGGCAGTTTAAACTTCTAAACGTTAGCCTGGCAGTGCTAGCTTTGGCAGTTTAAACTTAATTAACGTTAGCCTGGCAGTGCTAGCTTTGGCAGTTTAAACTTAATTGATGTTAGCCTGGCAGTGCTAGCTTTGACAGTTGAAACTTCATTAACGTTAGCCTGGCAGTGCTAGCTTTGGCAGTTTAAACTTTATTAGCTAGGTAACGTTTCCTCATCTTGTGACAACTGGAATTATTTAGGAATTTCTGTTTTTGTCCCTGTCATTGAAGCAGACATGTTATAGGCTATCTATTGGGGACTCATACATTGTACATTAAGATTTGTGACGGTAGATAACAAATGTAAACTTCGTCGAATTGAAGAAAAAACTATTATACACTTATTCTGGGAATGACATAAGAGATGTCCTGATACCGACAATCTTAAAAAAAAAAAATATATATATATATATATATATATATATATATATATATATATAATCTTTTTTAAGTTGTTTTATTAAAAAAAAATGTTGTAATATTTCAAAGTAAAAATCCTAATATTTCAAGAAAAAGACAGAATATTTAAAACAAAAAAGTCAGAATAATGTATAAAGTACAAAAGTTTGAATATTTTAAGAAAAAATTGGTAATATTTAAAATTCTGAAGCCGTTAAAGGAGTTAAAATGAGCACAACCTTAAACATCTACAGCAGTCTAATGCAACATAGATGAGTCGGACGGTCGGCTCAACTCTAAAGAATGCGCTCCCACACACACACACACACACACACACACACACACACACACACACACACACACACACACACACACACACACAGAGACACACCCTGCAACATCACGTCATGATGTGTCAATGGAGCAACAAACACAATTACATTGTGACTAAATACTAGTTTGTATGCCCAGTGTTTTCTAGTAGTTGCATACCGTAATTTTTCGGACTGTAAGTGGCTCCGAGTTATAAGTTGCATCAGTCAAAAATGCATCATGAAGAGGAAAACATATATAAATTGCACTGGACTATAAGTCGCATTTATTTAGAAATTTATTTCACAAAATCCAAGACCAAAAACAGCCTTTTTCATCTGTCAACTATACAATAGCACCCAGAACAACAGGCTGAATATGGTAGGTGTTAGGGGTGGGAGAAAAATCTATACAGCATAGTATCGCAAATATTTTCCGTTGCAATACTGTATTGATACACAGACGCAAGTATGGATCTTGTATTATATATGTATTATATATATGTGTTGGTCAGTTTGTCTGCTTGACAATCTGATTTGTCATTTGAACAAAATTGAAGTGAGATGAACAAACGGAGACATGTGTCTTTTTAGATAAAACAGATGTTGACAAAGTTTTCTTTTGGGGACATCATTTGAAATTGGGGGAAAAATTTGAAGTTGAAAAAAGGTAATAAATTGCAATATATCGCAGAATATTGCAATATCTTTAAAATCGCAATATATCGCAGAATATTGCGATATCTTTAAAATCGCAATGATATTGTATCGTGACATAAGTATCGTGATGATATCGTATCGTGAGGCCTCTGGTGATTCCCACCCCTAGTAGGTGTCCGGTATGTACAGCTCTCTCTCACTGCTGCAGATCCTCTTTTCACCTGGTTTCTGTTTTAGCTACAGAGTGAGACCTCTTTTCATCTTCTTCTTCTGTACTATCTTTGATTGCACTCGCACATGCTCAGTAGCTCAGATGTAGATCATGTCAGCTAGCTAACTCTAGAGACAGTAAAAGAAAGGCTGTTTCTCCAACTTTGGTCAGTTACAAGGCAGGATCAGCTGGGAGACTTCTAAATGAGGGCGCACATGTAAGTAGTTCTTTTGTAGATTATGATGAACTTGTGTGTGTTGTAGCAGTGCTTTGCTATTGAGAACGACGTAGCATGCTAGCGTTAGCATTAGTGTTAGCATGCTAATGCTAACGGTTAGCATGCTAACGAGCTAACGGTTGTGGTTAGCCAGCTCATTTCGGACTGTGACGTCCGAGCCGATTTTGAACAGCTCACCAGGAGAATGAAGGCAGGACACATTCAGAAACCGTATCTCACTCAGAACAGCATGGATGGATTTATTTCAAAGTTTGTATGTGTGTGGAAGCACCAGAGACACAAAAGAACACCCCAAATCCCAGAAAAAGGGATTTTTTTTCATAATATGGGCACTTTAACAGTTATTGAACTATACAATAGCTCACAGAGCAACTAGCTACCAGGGCTTGGAGCATGGATGGATTAAAAGGCGTGGAGACGTAGCTGCACCGTTGACGAGCCCCTCCCGGCAGCACGTTGTTCAAGCGCCCATCTGTGGACTCCTTCCTCCAGCTCTGGCCATCTTGCTCTCAGCCCGCCATTAGCCGATTAGCTTTCTTTGATTTCTTCATTGCAGTAAGAGTCACCTTTTCGCCAGTCTCCCTCACAAGTTTTCTCTCTCACTCCAAACTTTCTTTCTGCAGCTCGATTACCGTTTTCGGGCTGCATATTTTACTACCTGCAGTTTGTAATCTTGTAATCTGCAGAATAGGATTTTCTTTTCTCTCTCAGTTGTCTTTAAGAGCAGCATATAGTTGTCACAAGCCTAGAGCGCCCTCTCTCGGCTGTAGACGGTAATGTTTTCAGTATGAATTAACATTTAAAGGAACATGCCGACTTATTGGGACTTTAGCTTATTCACCGTAACCCCCAGAGTTAGACTAGTCCATACATACCTTTCTTGTGTCCGTGCGTGCTGTAAAGCTGTCTGACGGCTCCAGCAGCATCAGCCCATCACAGAACCTGCAGGTGACTGGTTCCAGTAATCCTACTGCTCCGAATAAGTGACAAAATAACACCAACATGTTCCTGTTTACATGTTGTGATTTGTAGAGTCACAGCGTGTACAAAAAACAACGTAACATGAGACATGAGAGATGGCTGTGTCTCATGTTATGTTGTTTTTTGTACACGCTGTGACTCTACAAATCACAACATGTAAATAGGAACATGTTGGTGTTATTTTGTCACTTTTGTCACAATTCGGAGCAGTAGGCTAGTTGGAACCAGTCACCTGCAGCATCTGTGCTAAGCTAAGCTAATGCTGGAGCCGTCAGACAGCTTTACAGCACGCACTGAGATGAGAAGGGTATGTATGGACTGGTCTAACTCTGGGGGTGCGACGGATGAATAAGCTAAATTCTAATAAGTCGGTGTTCCTTTAAAATATGTTAAATTATATATATATATATATATATATATATATATTTTGATATATATATTTTGATATATAAGTCGCACCTGACTATAAGTCGCAGGACCAGCCAAAGTAGGAAAAAAAAGTGCGACTTATAGTCCGGAAAATACGGTAGTTGTTTGAATCTGGTAAATCTGCTCACTTTGACTGGATATTGTTTTTAATTTTATGACAGCAGTACTGATACCAAAACATCCCTTACCTTCACAGGAAATAGGTTTTCGAAACCTTTTTTTTATTCTTCATTTAACAAAATAAGCCAAAGTTCTGTTGGTCTGTCCTCGCCTAAAATAATTCCCAGTCGACAAAAGCTGTTTCAAAATCGATTTTTGTCTTTTACATTTGTATATCTGCATTTATATCAAAACTAGAGACTTTCAAACGTCAAAATGTCATTAATTAATATGTATTAGTGCCCAAAAGACCTTTTTTTAAAATCTTTTCGTTATCTATGTTGTCTGGAAACGCTTCCAACACGCTTGCGTGTCGCGTGAAAAATAGGCGTCTGTTCTATTTCTAGCTGAGATGTGTCCTGCAGGCAGTGTGCACGCTCTAACCTGTTACCATGGGAGCCCAAATAAAAACGGACTCGCCACGCAGCCAGTGTGTAACCGGCCTAATACTGATTGCAGTCAGAGCGGCTCAAAGAACGGACTTCTTCTCCCCTGTAGCCAATCTTTGCTACCACGTACGCGTTGTTACGAAATGTTGGAGGTGTGCAGCTCGGCCATGTTTGCACGGTACAAACCAAGCTACTCTCTCTGTGCCACTGGAATAAAAAAAATAAAATAAATACTAAAGGACATTGTCAGGTCTGTCTGCCCTGCAGGTCTCCTGTGGGGAAAACAAACTAATTAATCTGCACACATTTTAAAAATGTAGTTTTTTAAATTACCTGTGCTCAGAGCTTTCTTGAAACAGCATAAGAGCTTTGCTCTCCCGGTAGAGACCTTTTTTTTGTTCACAAGATTTACTTCTTCAGCAGGAACTTTGGGGCAGAGAGCCACATATAGGAAATAAGATTTTTCTTCGTTAAATAAGTTTTAAAAATGGGTGAAATGTAGCTTGACATGTCACATAACGGTCTCCACCACAGAGTTTTATAACCCTTTTATTTATAGAGGTGGTCCTCTTTACCTGCCAGAACTTCTCCGCCTCACAGCAAGTGCCATATATTTGATAAGTGTGACTTATTGTTTAGGCTGTCACCTTTTTTTAGTTTATTGATCAGAAGACGGACTGTGTCATCACCTGGACGGCTTATCTCCTCCTCTAAACAAAAAATAATATCCTGAGGAGAAACCCGGCAGCGTGTTGAAACAGATCAGATTTTATCCAGACGTTTAGAGTCGTGATTACTGCCGTCTCGGTCTGAAATAATTCAACTGGTTTGTTCGGCTCTGTTGTGACTATAGATTACAGGATTGAACAATGCCATGTTGTTTTAGTAGGGCTGGGCACTGGACTCTGGTAGTGTTACACACTTAGACATTATAGTAACGACAAAAGATACAGGAGTACAGTAGAATAACATGGGTACGTGAAATAGGATCCACAGAGGATAGAATAACGCATTCACAGACGCAGAAGGACACAGACAGACAGACAGACAGACACACAGACACACACACACAGACACACAGACACACACACACAGACACAGACAGATGCACAGACACAGACAGACAGACAGACACACACAGACACACAGACACACACACACACACACACACACACAGACACAGACAGATGCACAGACACAGACAGACAGACAGACAGACACACACAGACACACAGACACACACACACACACACACAGACACAGACAGATGCACACACACACACACACACACACACAGACAGGCACACACACACAGACACACACAGACAGACAGACAGACAGACACACAGACACACACACAGACACACACAGACAGATGCACGCACACAGACACACACACAGACAGACAGACACATACATACAGACAGACACAGACACACACACAGACAGACAGGCCCACACACACAGTCACACAGACAGACAGACAGACAGACAGACAGACACACAGACACACACACACAGACACACACAGACAGATGCACGCACACAGACACACACACAGACAGACAGACACATACATACAGACACACACAGACACAGACACACACACAGACAGACAGACGGACGCACACACAGACTCAGACAGATGCACGCACACAGACACACACACAGACACACACACAGACAGACGGACACACACACACACACACGCACACTCAGACACAAACACACAGACACACACGCAGACACACACATTTAAGCACTTACTAGAAATATCATATATAATACCAATTAATTGATTATCAAAATAGTTGCAGATTAATTTAATAGTTGCAGACTAATCGATTAATCTTTGCAGCTCTACAACAAGCGACTGTTTTTGAATGATTTCTTTGAAATAACATTTTTGACATTCACCCAGAATGAGTGTAACATGCACAGATTTAGATTTTTATGATCATGATATATCCATGTTGTTTTTTTTTGTGATACATTTCTTTTCATTAGCACCATTTATATCATTCAGACATACAGAATAAATTCCACAATGTGTGGATGGTGCACAAAAACAGAGAAACTAAACAAATTACTAGGGCTGCTCCCTCTTAGTGGATTAGTCGACTAATCGGTGGTTTTGGTCTTAGTCAACTTAGATCTCTTTACTCCATTAGTCATGTCTGATGCTGTTTTCATGCTGAATGACTTATTTCCAAGAAACGTACGAGCACATCTCTGGTAAACACAAGAATTAAAGTGGTGCTTTTAGCAGGACTCTTAGTGGAGAAACTCAGATTTACAGATCTGTCGATTAAATCAACTACCGTATTTTCCAGACTATGAGTCGCACTTCTTTTCCTACTTTGGCTGGTCCTGCGACTTATAGTCAGGTGCGACTTATATATCAAAATATATATAATTGAACATGTTTTTAAATGTTAATTCATACTGAAAACATCACCGTCTACAGCCGCGAGAGGGCGCTCTAGGCTTGTGACGACTAGAATGCTGCTGCTAAAGACAACTGAGAAAGAAAAGAGATAAACTGCAGGTAGTAAAATATGCAGCCGAAAAAGGTAATGGAGCAGCAGAAAGAAAGTTTGAAATGAGGGAGAAACTTGTGAGGGAGACTGGCGAAAAGGTGACTCTTACTGCAATGAAGAAATCAAAGAAAGCTAATCGGCTAATTGGCTAATGGCGGGCTGAGAGCGAGATGGCGAGAGCTGGAGGAAGGAGTCGGGAGGGGCTGGTCAACGTCTCCACGCCTTTTAATCCATCCATGCTCCACACCCTGGTAGCTAGCTGTTCTGGGTGCTATTATATAGTTCAATAACTGTTAATGTGTTACGTTAACATACCGAAAACATACCGTATTCAGCCTGTTGTTCTGTGTGCTATTGTGTAGTTCAATAACTGTTAATGTGTTACGTTAACATACCAAAAACATACCGTATTCAGCCTGTTGTTCTGTGTGCTATTGTATAGTTCAATAACTGTTAATGTGTTACGTTAACATACCAAAAACATACCGTATTCAGCCTGTTGTTCTGTGTGCTATTGTATAGTTCAATAACTGTTAATGTGTTACGTTAACATACCGGAAACATACCGTATTCAGCCTGTTGTTCTGTGTGCTATTGTGTAGTTGACTGATGGATTTGTTTATTCTAAATAAATTCGACTTATATATGTTTTTTTTCCTCTTCATGACGCATTTTTTGACTGATGCGACTTATACTCCGGAGCCACTTACAGTCCGGAAAATACGGTAAATCGATTAGTCGATACAATAGAATGAGGGTTAGTCGACTAAGAATTTCTTCAATCGAGCACAGCCCTACAAATTACACAAAAACACAAACCCTCTCCCACCCCCCCACCCTCTGCGCTCTGAGGTCATTAGGTCTGATATTTGTGCTGCTGTGCTTTCCCATAGGCTGATAGTCGATGATTTGGCCTTGTTAATCCTTGCTGTAGAGAGCTCCAGCATAACTATATCTAGAAAATACACCAACCACTGTTTTATACAAAGCGAGTGGGGGTTGGGGGCTGGGCTCTGAGCTATCATTTTCTTGGTCGCAGTCGAGCCGGCTAGCCAAACTTTCCTCGGTCTCCCAAGCAGGTGTAATTTAGAGTCATCATTAAGTAACAAGACAATCGGGTCAGTAGGAATTTGGACATCCTATCACATCAGATATTATTGATGTTGTTTTATTCCAGAACTCATGCACCTGTTCATGCTCCCAGACCTGTTCACACTCCCAGACCTGTTCACGCTCCCAGACCATGTTCACACTCCTAGACCTGTTCACACTCACAGACCATGTTCACACTCCCAGACCTGTTCACACTCCCAGACCTGTTCACACTCCCAGACCATGTTCACACTCCCAGACCTGTTCACACTCCCAGACCTGTTCACGCTCCCAGACCTGTTCACACTCCCAGACCATGTTCACACTCCCAGACCTGTTCATGCTCCCAGACCTGTTCATGCTCCCAGACCTGTTCATGCTCCGAGACCTGTTCATGCTCCCAGACCTGTTCATGCTCCCAGACCTGTTCATGCTCCCAGACCTGTTCATGCTCCGAGACCTGTTCATGCTCCCAGACCTGTTCATGCTCCCAGACCTGTTCATGCTCCCAGACCTGTTCATGCTCCCAGACCTGTTCACGCTCCCAGACCTGTTCATGCTCCCAGACCTGTTCACACTCCCAGACCTGTTCACGCTCCCAGACCTGTTCACACTCCCAGACCATGTTCCACGTCCCAGACCTGTTCACGCTCCAGACCTGTTCCGCTCCCCAGACCTGTTCACGCTCCCAGACCTGTTCACGCTCCCAGACCATGTTCACGCTCCCAGACCATGTTCACGCTCCCAGACCTGTTCACGCTCCCAGACCATGTTCACGCTCCCAGACCTGTTCACGCTCCCAGACCTGTTCATGCTCCCAGACCTGTTCATGCTCCGAGACCTGTTCATGCTCCCAGACCTGTTCATGCTCCCAGACCTGTTCATGCTCCCAGACCTGTTCATGCTCCGAGACCTGTTCATGCTCCCAGACCTGTTCATGCTCCCAGACCTGTTCACGCTCCCAGACCTGTTCACGCTCCCAGACCTGTTCATGCTCCCAGACCTGTTCATGCTCCGAGACCTGTTCACGCTCCCAGACCTGTTCACGCTCCCAGACCTGTTCACACTCCCAGACCTGTTCACACTCCCAGACCATGTTCACACTCCGAGACCTGTTCACGCTCCCAGACCTGTTCACACTCCCAGACCTGTTCACGCTCCCAGACCTGTTCACACTCCCAGACCTGTTCACACTCCCAGACCATGTTCACACTCCGAGACCTGTTCACGCTCCCAGACCATGTTGACACTCCCAGACCATGTTCACACTCCGAGACCTGTTCATGCTCCCAGACCATGTTCACACTCTCAGACCATGTTCACACTCTCAGACCATGTTCACACTCCCAGACCTGTTCACACTCCCAGACAATGTTCACACTCCGAGACCATGTGCAAGAAAGTTCCTGTTTCTTCAGAAAGTGCAATAGGGAGTAGGAATGCCTTTTGGAGACGTATCTCTTCTGAGGAGTCTCAATATGTCCTATTACATATGTTGAAATCAATATACTGGTGATTTGGGTTCTTGGAATAGTGGGAAATGTCCCAAAACTGCCTCCCAATTAATTGTGTTCCCTTCAGGGCTCAGCTTCAGCATCACATTTTTTGGTGCATAAAGTCCAGTCTAGTTTCCCGTGAAGTAGGGCGAACTGTCAACTATCTGAGCTGACTTCTGATTGGGAGCATAGGGAGCGGAGTGCAGCAGGGGTCCGCATCTGACCCAGTTCAGCTGTGACACGGGGGAGTTGCTCGAGGCGAAATGCACATGAAGAGGTATGGAAAAAGCAGGAAAAAACTCTAAAAATCTGTCAGATCAAAGGCACGAAATGCAGATACTGTTCTTCTTCTGACAGCTGAAGGGAAGACTTTATACTGAGAAAGTAAGGACTTGTTATGAGTCTATTATGTGGCATCTTACCAAGTGACTCTCGGTGTACGTAGGAAGAATTACTATTACTTATTATTATTATTATTATTATTATTATTATTATTATTATATTACAAAAATCACAGATGAAGGCTTTTTATAAACGATTGCAAATAAAGCAAACTGTTGCTAATAAGGAACGTTACTCGCTGTCTTCAGGTCACGTTACTGTTGACGTTCAAAATCCCACAAAAAAACAATCTGATACCTATTACTGTTGACGAAAACTAATCAGATACCTACCCAACGAACAAATATCCGAATAGTAGAATATCCTGTTTAAAAGATATCTTCTGTTTTTGTTATGGATGCACCGAATCCAGGATTCGGCTTCAGATTCGGCCTGAATATTTGGGCTTTTAGACGGGGTTCTGGTTTCTGCTGAACCTTAGAATTTTTTCCCAGGGAACCGAACCCTACGCTTGCACTAGGCGCGCTACGCTAGTCACCGTAGTGACGGTGCCGTTGATTACGGGAAGGTGTTTACATAGGTGGAGTGTTCAATGCAGTAGGCTGTGAGAAAGTGGACATGGTTCTGGTGAGCAGTAGGCTGTGAGAAAGTGGACATGGATCTGGTGAGCAGTAGGCTGTGAGAAAGTGGACATGGATCTGGTGAGCAGTAGGCTGTGAGAAAGTGGACATGGATCTGGTGAGCAGTAGGCTGTGAGAAAGTGGATATGGATCTGGTGAACAGCAGGCTGTGAGAAAGTGGACATGGATCAGGTGAGCAGTAGGCTGTGAGAAAGTGGATATGGATCTGGTGAACAGCAGGCTGTGAGAAAGTGGATATGGATTGGTGACGCGAAGTGGACATGGATCAGGTGAGCAGTAGGCTGTGAGGAAGTGGACATGGATCAGGTGAGCAGTAGGCTGTGAGAAGTGGATATGGATCTGGTGAGCAGTAGGCTGTGAGAAAGTGGACATGGATCTGGTGAGCAGAAAAAGTTGTCGTTTGGCAGTACTTTCAGTCAAAAGAAGGCCATTCAAGTCCAGCTACATGTTCAATCTGTTCAATGCTGATTGGTCTGGTGGTGGCGAGGACCCTAAACTATACACAACATGGCCGTTGTTACAACATCTGGTCTGAAACATCTGAAAGAATACGAGTTGTGCATGAAGGAATCTCCAGACAGCAGCCAGAATGCAGCAACTTCAGGTACGGCAAAGGAAGGACATTCCCTGTTTACTTCATTCATGTGTTTACTTGTTCATGGACTGAGGATGGGAGGAGGAGTCAGCACAATCTCAACCAGGGGGTTCAGGATTCAGCCGAACCCCAAAAATCTGGATTCGGTGCATCGCTATGTTTTGTATTTCTGGGTTAAATGAAGATATTAGTTTCTCAGATGCTCTTACAGTGTCTTACAGTGTTCTCTATGGATGTTTGACTGTGTGCACTAACAGCTTAAACATCTTTTTTAATCTGTCGGTGGTGAAGTGTCCCATCGTGACAAGCTTATAATTGCCGGGAAGGAATTTGTCACCTGTGCAAGCTGTGCTGTTTCTTTTTCCGTGGATGTTGTGAGAGAGAGAGGGGTAAGACATGCAGGAAATCGTCACAGGTTTATCCCTCTGCGTCGAGGCATAAACCTCTCAGTACATGTGCGCCTGCTCTGCCCACTGATCCAACCCGGTCACATTTTTTTCCAGGTTTATAGATAAAAATGCGAGACACTTTAGAGTCGAAGCGCTGAAAGCAAACCTATAAAATGAAGAGAACCTGGCAGAAGGAGGGGAGATTTCCATATTTGTCTCCACAAATCATTTCCTCAAGGTTATAAGCAAACGTGCAATGAGAGGTGGTTAATTTACTTTTTGGGGGGGATTTCTGTTGATTCTGCAGCGGTGGCTGTAAAATAGGAACAGATTCTTGGCATCTTTGGGAGACTGAGTGGTTGCAAGATTCATCAGATGCTTTAACTGTTTCATTTTAGTGTTTGGAGAAGATGTGACCTGCCGAATGGACAGTTGGACACTTTCCAATCTCATTGGATGATATATTACCCCGAAACACAGGTTGGGGGTTATTCTGCCGATGACAGGGGGCAGTGTTTCTCAAGCTTTTTTCAGTAATGTTCCCACTTTGAACAGGTTATTTTAAGCGAATATTACGTATTAAGCGAGAGCAGAGAAACAAGCTACAATGTAAGTTAATAGGACAATTGTCCATCTTGTATTTACAAAGTGCTCATTTTGCTGCTGACAGACTCAGATTAATATTCTAAGGGCCTGATTTACTAACTCTAGCGCAGTTTGCGCTGCGTCTGTTTATGCGAGTTCGGTAATAGCGCACGCTATGCTTCCACATGTTGCGTAGTATTTATCAACCCTGACACCCATCAGCCAATCAGCGTCTTTCTCCGCCCACTAGACCGTAAAATAATTTGAACAGGTTATTTTAAGCCATGTACCCCCTAACCAGCGCGAATAAATTTTGGTAGAATAATAAAGTCTAAAGCATAAAGACTAAGAATACAGCGATGTCAGAGATAGATTTACTAAACAACAGCCTTGGACCTGGAAAACATTTACATGGTGATGACAAAAGGAGACAAAAACTTGGAAAAAGACGGTAGAAAGAAAGAAGGAAGGCGACAAAAGGGACGAAAAATTAAAATAAGCGACAAACTTCGAAAAAAGTGACATAAACTTGGGTTACACCTGGGGTTATTGAGGCAAAAGTCGCATCAAATCCGCCTTGGTTGGTCACACTGCGGCCACATTGAAAAAAAATCAGACATGGGTCTGATTCAGGACCACATATGGAAGTGGTCTCGA
>NC_053129.1:35245671-35250671 GCF_010015445.1 Perca fluviatilis
GGGAAACATCTGACGCACCATTACACCCCAGGGGCTCTGGGAAAATTGGAGTCATTATACATTGGGGAAACGACATAGCCAGGGGGCTCTGGAAACATACCACCGGAACAGATCCCATTACTGACCACCAGGGGCTTAAAGATCCCATTGCAGGGCTCTGGGGAACATCTGGAGCATCCCATTACTGACCACCAGGGGCTCTGGGGAAACATCTGGAAGCCATACCACCAGGCTGATCTAAGCGTCCCATTACTCCCCAGGCTTGGGGGAAGCATCCCATTACTGACCACCAGGGCTCTGGGGGAAACATCTGAAGCATCCCATTACTGACCACCAGGGCTCTGGGGGAAACATCTGGAAGCGTCCCATTACTGACCACCAGGGGCTTGGGGAGAAACATCTGGAAGCTCCATTACCCACCAGGGGCTCTGGGGAAACATCTGAAGCATCCCATTACTGACCACCAGGGGCTCTGGGGAAACATCTGGAGCGTCCATTACTGACCACCAGGGGCTCTGGGAAACATCTGGAGCGTCCCATTACTGACCACCAGGGGGCTCTGGGGAAACATCTGAAGCATCCCATTACTGACCACCAGGGGCTCTGGGGAAACATCTGGAAGCATCCCATTACTGACCACCAGGGGCTCTGGGGAAACATCTAGGCGTCCCATTACTGACCACCAGGGGGCTCTGGGGGAAACATCTGGAAGCGTCCCATTACTGACCACCAGGGGCTCTGGGGAAACATCTGGAAGCATCCCATTACTGACCACCAGGGGCTCTGGGGAAACATCTAGGCGTCCCATTACTGACCACCAGGGGGCTCTGGGGAAACATCTGGAAGCGATCCATTACACCACCAGGGGCTCTACATTCATCTTACTGTGCATTGACATTTCCCATTACAGGGTGGAGTCATTCTGACCACCGCTCTGGGAACATCCATTACTGACCACCAGGGGTCTGGGAAACATCTGGAAGCATCCCATTACTGACCACCAGGGGCTCTGGGAAACATCTGGAGCATCCCATACTCCACCAGGGGTCTGGGGGAAACATCTGGAAGCTCCCATTACTGACCACCAGGGGGCCTGGAACATCTGACATCCATTTGCCCCGCTCTGGGGAAACATCTGAAGCATCCCATTACTGACCACCCTAAACTGGTCTTACCAGGTTATTTCCTTCCATAATGTAGCCCAGGGTTGAACATAGTCCTACTGCCCACTTGGGGGCGTCCATTACGCCCCAGCTGGGAAATAACTGACCACCAGGGCTTAAACATCTGGAAGGTCCATTACTACCCCAGCTGGGGGAAACATCTGAAGCATCCCATTACTGACCACCAGGGGCTCTAGGGAAACATCTGGAAGCCCCATTACTGACCACCAGGGGCTCTGGGGGAAACATCTGGAGCGTCCCATTACTGACCACCAGGGGCTCTAGGGAAACATTGGGCCCCATTACCCACCAGGCTCTGGCACTCGTCCCATTACTGCCGCTTGGGGAAACTCTGAAGCGTCCCATTACTGACCACCAGGGGGCTCTGGGGAAACATCTGGAAGCGTCCCATTACTACCACCGGTCTGGGAAATCGAAGCGTCCCATTCGCCAGGCTTTACTTCACCCGGGCTTGGACGGCTCCACGCCCGGTTGGAAACATGGGGTCCTTTGACCCGGGGCTTGGGGAAACATCTGGTCCATTACTACCCCAGGGGCTCTGGGGAAGCGCTTGACCGTTGGACTTAGCTATTATAGGGGCTTGTACTACCGCTCACCCCCTCCTCGCCTGGCCGGTGAGGACCTCACATTCCAGCTGGGCAACTACACTCCTACCCACAGGCCCCGGGTCGAGGACTGTAGGCTTGGCTGTAGTTTTTCATCCTCTCTGCTGTCAAAGCCGTCTTTCTGTGTTGCTCTTCATTGTGTCGCAGCAGCCAGAGAAGTGAACGTTGCATGGGTGTAATCGCACAAAGGGCTTCTTTGTCTCTGGTAAAGCCCGACTGGCCGGCTGGCTGCTTCGGTAGCCGAGGAATCGCTGCCTGTTTGTCTCCGCTGGTTAACTGAGGCCGCCACATGCAAACCATGTGTGTCCCTCTGGAGTTTTTTTTATTTATTTAATTTTTCTTTAGGAAATGTTGAGCGCTCAGCGGTGCCCGTCCCGTCCTGTGAACTGAGACTTTGTTCTGTTGGTGCTGTGCAGAGGACAGTGACTCAAAAAACCGAGCGTGAGGTGGAAACGGAGGGATTACCGTGCAACTAATGTGTGAATGGTTGGTTGCCTGGTAACAGAGTTAAACACATGACTAATCTTCGTTTGTCCAGATGTTTGAAGCTGACGGGGAGAGAGAGGAGGAAGAGAGAGAGGGAGAGAGAGAAAAAAAGAGAGAGAGACAGGGTGGGAGGCGAGGGGAGAAAGAGAGGAAGGGAGAGAGAGAGGGAGAGAGACATGAGAGGGAGAGAGAGACATGGGAGGAGAGAGACAGGAGTGGGAGAGAGAGAGAGACAAGAGAGACATGAGAGGGAGAGAGACAGGAGTGAGAGAGAGAGAGACAGACAAGAGAGACATGAGAGGGAGAGAGACAGGACTGGGAGAGAGAGAGAAGAGGGGAGGACAGGGCCACACGAGGGAGGGAGGAAAGAGAGACAGGAGGGAGGAGGGACAGAGAGACAGGAGGGAGAGAGGAGAGAGAGAGACATGAGAGAGACAGAGAGGGAGAGAGGAGGGGAGGGAGGGAGAGAGAGAGAGAGAGAAGGGAGGAGCAAGGGAGGGCAGGAGGGAGGAGGAAAAGAGACAGGAGAGAAGGAGAGAGACAGGAGGAGACAGGAGAGGGAGAGACAGGAGTGGGAGAAGGGAGAGACAGGGCGACATGGGAGGAGGAGGGAGGAGAGAGAGAAGGAGGGAGAGACAGGAGAGGGAGAGAGACAGGAGTGGGAGAGAGAAGGGAGAGACAGGAGCGACATGAGAGGGAGGGAGGGAAAGAGAGACAGGAGAAGGAGGGAGAGAGACAGGAGAGGGAGAGAGAGAGAGAGAGAGAGAAGGGAGAGACAGGAGCGACATGAGAGGGAGGGAGGGAAAGAGAGACAAGATGAGTTGGTTGAAGCTAAGGGAGTCTTTACAGCTTCAGCTGTTTCAGTTACACTTTCAACGGTTTTCCTAGGTTTGGCGAAGACTGAGTTGCACGTATCGGGGATCCTTCCTCAAGAAAATGTTAGGTTTCTCAATAGGGATGCACCGAATCCAGATTTTTGGGGTTCGGCAGAATACCGAATCCAGTGGTTAAAGCGCCCATATCATGCCTCATTTTCAGGTTCATAATTGTATTTTAGAGGTTGTAACAGAATAGGTTTATGTGGTTTAATTTTCAAAAAACACCATATTTTTGTTGTACTGCACATTGCTGCAGCTCCTCTTTTCACCCTGTGTTCAGGTCTCTGTTTTAGCTACAGAGTGAGACATCTCTTCTTCTGTACTATCTTTGTTTGTAGTCGCACATGCTCAGTAGCTAGGGAAGGATAATGTCAGCTAGCTCCATAGACAGTAAAAGAAAGGCTGTTTCTCTAACTTGGGTCAGTTCCAAGGCAGGATCAGCTGGGAGACTTCTTCTAAACCAGGGAGCACATGGAAGTAGTTCTTTTGGAGATTATCGTGAACTAGTGTGTGTTGTAGCGGTGCTTTGCTATTGAGAACGAGCTAGCATGCTAACGGTTAGAGTGTAAACAGTGACTGTCCTTCCTTTGCCGTACCTGAAGTTGCTGCATTCTATTCAATTCAATTCAATTTTATTTATAGTATCAAATCATAACAAAAGTTATCTCGAGACACTTTACAGATAGAGTAGGTCTAGACCACACTCTATAATTTCCAGAACCCCAACAATTACAGTAATTCCATCAAGAGCAAGCATTAGCAGTGGCTGCTGTCTGGAGATTCCTTCATGCACAACTCGATTTCTTTCAGATGTTTCATACCAAATTTTGTCACAGCGGCCATGTTGTGTATAGTTTAGGGTCCTCGTCACCACCAGACCAATCAGCATTGAACAGATAGAACTCGTAGCTGGACTTGAATGGCCTTCTTTTGACTGAAAGTACTGCCAAACAACAACTTGTTCTGCTCACCAGATCCATGTCCACTTTCTCACAGCCTGCTGCTCACCAGATCCATGTCCACTTTCTCACAGCCTACTGCTCACCAGATCCATGTCCACTTTCTCACAGCCTACTGTTCACCAGATCCATGTCCACTTTCTCACAGCCTACTTCTCACCTGATCCATGTCCACTTTCTCACAGCCTACTGCTCACCTGATCCATGTCCACTTTCTCACAGCCTACTGCTCACCTGATCCATGTCCACTTTCTCACAGCCTACTTCTCACCAGATCCATGTCCACTTCCTCACAGCCTACTGCTCACCAGTTCCATGTCCACTTTCTCACAGCCTACTGCTCACCTGATCCATGTCCACTTTCTCACAGCCTACTGCTCACCAGATCCATGTCCACTTTCTCACAGCCTACTGCTCACCAGTTCCATGTCCACTTCCTCACAGCCTACTGCTCACCTGATCCATGTCCACTTTCTCACAGCCTACTTCTCACCAGTTCCATGTCCACTTTCTCACAGCCTACTGCTCACCAGATCCATGTCCACTTTCTCACAGCCTACTGCTCACCAGATCCATGTCCACTTCCTCACAGCCTACTGCTCACCTGATCCATGTCCACTTCCTCACAGCCTGCTGCTCACCAGATCCATGTCCACTTTCTCACAGCCTACTGCTCACCAGATCCATGTCCACTTTCTCACAGCCTACTTCTCACCAGTTCCATGTCCACTTCCTCACAGCCTACTGCTCACCAGATCCATGTCCACTTTCTCACAGCCTGCTGCATTGAACGCTCCACCTACGTAAACACCTTCCCGTAACCAACGGCGCCGTCACTACGGCGACCAGCGTAGCGCGCCTAGTGCAAGCATAGGGTTCGGTTCCCTT
>NC_053129.1:35253171-35255671 GCF_010015445.1 Perca fluviatilis
TGTGGCCCTCTGGGAAAATGAGTTTGACCCCCCGCTGGGCTACGGCCTACATTTTAAGCAGAAGCGTAAATCTAATGCAGTTAAACAGCAGCTTTTCTCTCTCTCTCTCTCCCTCTCTTCCTCTCCCTCTCTTCCTCTCCCTCTCTTCCTCTCCCTCTCTTCCTCTCCCTCTCTTCCTCTCCCTCTCTTCCTCTTTCTCTCTCTCCCTCTCTCTCTCTTCCTCTCCCTCTCCCTCTCTTCCTCTTTCTCTCTCTCCCTCTCTCTCTCTTCCTCTCCCTCTCTCTCTCTTCCCTCTCTCTCTCTACCTCTTTCTCTCTCTCTCTCTCTCTCTCTCGCCTCTCTACCTCTCTCTACCTCTTTCTCTCTCTCCTCTCTCTCTCCCTCTCTCTCTCTCTCTACCTCTTTCTCTCTCTCCCTCTCTCCCTCTACCTCTCACTCTCTCTCTCTCTCTACCTCTTCCCTTCTTTCTCCCTCTACCTCTCTCCTCTCTCTCCTCTCTCTCTCCTCTCACCATCTCTCTCTCTCACCCTCTCTCTTTCTCTCTCTCTCTCTCTCCCTCTCTTCCTCTCTCTCTCCTCTCTCCCTCTCTCTCTACCTCTCTCTACCTCTTCCCCTCTTTCTCTCTCTCCTTCTCACTCTCTACCTCTCACCATCTCTCTCTCTCACCCTCTCTCTTTCCCTCTCTCCCTCTCTCTTTCCCTCTCTCTCTTTCCCTCTCTCTCTCTCCCCCCTCTCTCTTCCTCTCTCTCTCTCTCTCCTCTCTCCCTCTCTCTCCTCTCCTCTCTCTATCTCTCTCTTTCTCTCCTCTCTCCCTCTCTCTTTCCCTCTCTCTCTCTCTCTCCTCTCTTCCTCTCTCTCTACCTCTCTCCCTCTGTCTCTACCTCTCTCTACCTCTTCCCCTCTTTCTCTCTCTCCTTCTCTCTCTACCTCTTCCCCTCTTTCTCTCTCTCCTTCTCTCTCCCTCCCTCTCTCTCTCTCTTTCCCTCTCCCTCTCTCTCTTTCCCTCTCTCTCTCCCTCCCTCTCTCTCTCTCTTTCCCTCTCCCTCTCTCTCTTTCCCTCTCTACCTCCCTCCCTCTCTCTCACTCTCTACCTCCCTCCCTCTCTCTAAACTTCAGTGTTGTGTACAGCAGTTCTCCAGTCTGCCAGATGATTATTATAATAATAATTATGATAATTATATTATTATAATATATTATAATTATCTATTATTCTAGAATTATTCTATCAGGTTAGAGCTCTGAGTCACAGAGCTGTGGGGGGGGGCAGAGCACGTTAACTAAAGTAAAGCTTGTTAACAGGAGCCGAACTAATGAGAGTTTACAGAGTTGTTATGAGGAGGAGGAAGATGAGACGCACACAGAGTCCCAGCGGGGGGGCCGACAAATGAGCCTGTTGTCAACAGACTCCCAAATCAGTGTCCAGTTTTCCTCTCGGACTCATTTTCATCATGGGGGGGCCACATTCATAGATCACATATAGGCTTACATGTGAGAGGAGATCTGTCGTTTCTTCCCCGTGGATTAACTTCTGAGCTTTAAGCAGCTAACATTCACACAAAAAAATATACAAAGTATAAATAAATAAATAATTAAAAATGATACATATACAATGAGAATAGAATTGAAACCTGGCGGCTAAAACAAACAGAATAAGAAAAAGAGAAAAACAAAGAGCAGAAAGGGACTTGAGGAACAGTTAATATCGATCTATTGATTGATTCAAAATGCCAGGAGAAGTAGATCAGGTACCCAACGGACCATTTTTAACATCTTTAATGATTTTTGTGACAAGAAATGTCTCCATGTGGTCCGACCGGACGTTTAACAAACGGGGGGAAGAAGTAAAAAGTGGAAAAAGCTACAAAAAATAGATTAAAACACACACACACACACACCTACACACACACACACACACACACACACACACACACACACACACACACACACACACACACACACACACACACAGACACACACACACACACACACACACACACACACACAGCTACACACACACACATTCACACACAGCTACACACACAGACACACATTCACACACAGACACACACACAGACACACATTCACACACAGACACACACACACAGCTACACACACACAGACACACACTCACACACAGACACACACACACACACACACACAGACACACATTCACACAGACACACACAGCTACACACACACACACACACACACCTACACACAGACACACACACACACACAGACACACATTCACACACAGACACACACACACACAGCTACACACACACACAGACACACACCTACACACAGACACACACAGACACACACCTACACACACACACCCACACACGTGTTTACAAAAACGGCAGAAAAGGGGACAAACAATTTAAAAGAAAGGACAAACGGGTTGCGAGAGGAGTACAGAGGAGTACAGAAGAGTACAGAAGAGTACAGAGGAGTACAGAGGAGTACAGAGGAGTACAGAGGAGTACAGAAGAGTACA
>NC_053129.1:35260671-35263171 GCF_010015445.1 Perca fluviatilis
ACGAGCACGTACGAATGATTGACAGCTAGGAGGACCAATAGTCTTGAAGATCCACCCGGAAAAAGAAAATCCTCCACAACACCTTTAATTAAACTGCCTTGTTTTCTTTTTACCGTGGCTATTGTCAGTACCCGATCCGTTCCACCTGCACGATCCGTTCTGCGCGTGTGCAAGATGACCCGTATGCCATGACGTGAGCAGATGATAACGCTGCGTTCATGCCACCACCACCTGTGAATAAGCGGCACGCTTCCACCTGCGATCCGTTCTGCGCATGCGCCAAGATGTTCTCCGCGCTAGCCTCCAGCTAGCGTTAGTTAGCTAATAGCTAATTGGCGGACCGCTAGGTGATTATAACGGTCTGCCGTTAGCCTCGGGAAGCTAGCGTTAGTTTAGCTAACGGTTAATTCGGCCGGACGCTAGGTGATTATAGCGGTCTGCCGTTAGCCTCCACGGGGAAGCTAACGTTAGTTTAGCTAGCAGTTAATTCGGTAGGACCGCTAGGTGATTATAGCGGTCTGCCGTTAGCCTCCCCGGGAAGCTAGCGTTAGTTTAGCTAACGGTTAGTTGCGGACCGCTAGGTGATTATAGCGGTCTGCCGTTAGCCTCCACCGGGGAAGCTAACGTTAGTTTAGCTAACGGTTAGTCGGACCTCTAGGTGATTATAGCGGTCTGCCGTTAGCCTCCACCGGGGAAGCTAATGTTAGTTTATCTAACGGTTAATTTGGCTAACCGCTAGCTGATTGCAGCGGTCTGCCGTTAACCTCCACAGTTAAGCTAACGTTAGTTTAGCTAACAGCTAATTCGGCTAACCGCTAGCTGAGACAGCATGTAAACTTTAAAAGACCCTCAAAATAAAACTTGAAAATAAACGTTAACATATATAACAGCTGTTAGGTCAGCTCTACTTTACTTGTGCTCATTTAAAATATAATCACTCAATACTGGTCTTTATTGTTATTACTGTAATGTCTTAATTTAGCTGTAGCTGCTTCTCCCATTATGTTTAACTTAACGTTATTTTAGACTGAATCTAGCTGCAGAAACAACGTAACCAGTGGGGCGGGGCCTGTTATTTCGAGGTGGCATGAACGCAGCGTTATCATCTGCGCCTACGTCATGGCATACGTGTCATCTTGCACATGTGCAGAACGGATCGTGCAGGTGGAACGGATCGGGTACTGACAGCTATATGACGCTCGCTGCAGAATGGATTTCAAGGACTTTGCGCGCCGATTAATGGCCTCCAAATGTTTATATTTTTTCTGCGACTCTTTAAGTTAACTACACGTCCTGAACGTGAGTTGAATTTGCACCGCAGCGCCGCCACGCCTTGATGCTTGCGTAGTTCGCTCCCTGCATTGAACCACGCTGGAATGCCTGTCCGATGGTTTTTGGAAACTTCTTAAAACGTGTCGGACATCGCCACATTTTTGAATACATTTTTTATTAATTTACATCAGTAATCTACAGGACAGCGTCCTTCAGAACAGGACCTGCGCAAATAAAAGAGGAAAAAGGAAAATGAATATCATGGTACAGAACTTCTGGAAATGCATCTCTGTCCCCAACTTTCAAACCCACAACTTCCCTCCTCTCTCTCCCTCTCTCTCTCTCTCTCTCTCTCTCTTCTCTCTTACCTTTCTCTCTCTCCACCCCTCTCTCTCTCTCTTTCTCTTCTCCCCTCTCTCTTCCTTGTTTCTCTTTCTCTCTCCTTTTTCTTTTTCTATGTTTTTTTTTTTTTTTCCTTGTATATATATGTATGTATATATATATATGTATCATATATATATGTTATATATATATATGATTTGTATATATATGTATAATATATGTATGTATATATATATGTATATATGTATATATAATATGTATGTATGTGTAAATATATTATGTAAATATATGTAATGTGTATATGGTATGTGTATATATGATGTATGTATTATGTGTATGTATATTAATATGTAATATGTATTATGTATGTGTATGTGTAATATGTATGTATGATATGTGTATGTGTATGTATGTATGTATGTATATGTGTAAATATTATGTGTATATGTGTTTGTAAATATGTATGTATGTATATGTGTGTTGTGTTATGTGTATAATATATGTGTATTGTATGTATATGTGTATGTGTGTATGTGTAATATGTAAAAGTGGTATATGTGTATGTATGTAAATTGTGTATGTGTGTAATATGTGTAATATGTGTATGTGTATGTGTAAATATGTTGTGTATGTGTATATATGTATATGTGTATGTTTGTGTGTATGTAGTATATTAAATAATATGTATTATATGTATATATGTATATGTATATGTGTATATGTATATGTAAAATATGTATGTTGTATATATATATGTGCTATAGTTAGGGGTGATTTGTTTTGGGTTGTAGTTGTGAGGTGGGTTGGTTTGAGTGGTGGGGCGTTGTGTTTTTTTATAAATATAGTACATATATTTATATATATATTATTATTATTTATGTTTATT
>NC_053129.1:35270671-35280671 GCF_010015445.1 Perca fluviatilis
TCACCTTTAAAATGTGTCCCCTTTTTCAGGCCTTCTGAGTTTGCAGGTATGTATTTAGCTTTCGGTTCGTATCCACAGCCGAGTTCCTCTTCTTCAAAGAAATGTTTCCGAAAACATTTCCTGTGAGAAATAATATGCCGCTGCTTAAATGTCTTCGTTTTAGATCGCCAAAAGTCATTTAAACATTGTTCTTTTTTAGGATTTTCCCTGAGGCGGAGAGTCGAGCTGGATTTAACTCTATCCAAATGAGGAGCGGTCGACTCGACGCCCTACTTCTCTCACCAAAAACATAACAAAAAAAAACATAGAAACAAAAGCGCTAGAAGCATCCCAAAAAAAACCACAACAAAGGCATTAAAAAAAATATCTAAAAGTCGCGGTGACACTACCAGAAAGCATGTCCCGGCTGCTTACAGAGACGACCAATGAAAAGTGTGTAAATAACCCTGGGGACACAGACCTTTACGTTACATGTAATGGTATGTATGCATCTGGCCTGGGTATGCATATATATATATATATATATATATATATATATATATATATATATATATATATGCTGTACTTGTATATAAAGAAGAATTGTGTTAAATTGTTTTGTATTTAACTATTTAAAGATAAAAATAGAGAAAGGGGGTAAGACTAGAAACATTTTTTTTTAATGAACTTCTTCCTACTCCTTTTTGAACATGGGAATTTCTTAGTTTGAATTACTCCTAATAATTTTGGTAGATTGTGCTGAGAAGTACATGTCCTTATTTATCTGTCATTTTAATTTTATTAATATATATTAATAAAATGTATAATATATATATATATATATTATATTTTTTATATATAATTTTAATGTGTGTATATATATGTATATGGTATATTATTTTTTACATGTTCAAATAAACTACTCCTACATGGGGTTACATCAGTACAGAATATGGATTCATATTTTTACTTTTAAGATTAGAGTGCTGTCTGATCTGAGTCATAGTTTCTAAGGGGGCAGGCCGATAAGAAAGCAGATTTAAGTAATTGGACAAGTTGAATTCAAGGATTTCTTTCACTGATTGATTCATGATTCAGCTCATTCCTTCCCCTCCTCTTATCGTCTGGAATATGATATGTGGAGTTCATAACAGTCTTTTCCTGAGAATTACATAAATCCTTTCGGAATTCGTTCAAACAGCCCTACTGTGTGTGTGTTTGTGTGTGTCTCTCTGTGTGTGTGTGTGGGTGTCTTTCTGTGTGTGTCTTTGTCTGGGTGTGTGTGGATGTTTCTGTGTGTGTCTGTGCGTGTGTGTGTGTGTGTCTTTCTGTGTGTGTGTGTGTGTGTCTTTCTGTGTGTCTTTGTCTGGGTGTGTGTGTTTGTGCGCGTCTGTCTGTCTCTGTGTGTATGTTTCTGTGTGTGTCTTTGCGTGTGTGTGTGTGTGTCTGTGTGTGTCTGTGCGTATGTGTGTCTGTGTGTCTCTCTGTGTGTGTGCATATGTGTCTGTGTGTGTGTGTGTGTCTGTGTGTGTCTGTGTGTATGTGTCTGTGTGTGCGCGTATGTGTCTGTGTGTGTGTGTCTGTGTGTGTGCGTCTGTGTGTGTGTGTGTGTCTGTGTGTGTGTGTGTGTGTGTGTCTGTGTGTGTCTGTGTATGTGTGTCTGTGTGTCTGTGTCTGTGTGTGTGCGTCTGTGTGTGTGCGTCTGTGTGTGTGCGTCTGTGTGTGTGTGTGTGTCTGTGTGTGTGCGTCTGTGTGTGTGTGTGTGTGTGTGTGTGCGTCTGTGTGTGTGTGTCTGTGTGTGCGCGTCTGTATGGTAGTGTGGGTGTGTGTCTGTGTGTGCGCCTGTGTGTCTCTGTGCAGGCTTGCTTGCGTGTGTGTGTGTGTGTGTCTGTGTGTGTCTCTGTGCAGGCTTGCTTGTGTGTGTCTGTGTATGCGTCTGTCTGTCTGTCTGTCTGTCTGTCTGTCTGTGTGTTTTTGAGTCTTTTCCTGAGAATTACATAAATCCTCACAGGAGAAAGAATTAATGTGTCTTTCGTTCTCTAGAAAGGATCTCTCTAATGCTTCTTCTTTCCCCCTCTCGTTTCTTTTTGTCTTTCTTTAGTCGGGGAGTTCCTTATGTGAATTGAGGATCTAAACTTACACAGTGTTCTGTAATGTAAAACCCAACCAGCTAGCAGGTAGTGAGGAGATGTTTTTTACAGTGTGTTCGGGGGACAGACAGCTAGCAGATAGTGAGGAGATGTTTTTTACAGTGTGTTCAGGGGACAGGCAGCTAGCAGATAGTGAGGAGATGTTTTTTACAGTGTGTTCAGGGGACAGACAGCTAGCAGATAGTGAGGAGATGTTTTTTACAGTGTGTTCAGGGAGACAGACAGCTAGCAGATAGTGAGGAGATGTTTTTTACAGTGTGTTCAGGAGACAGACAGCTAGCAGATAGTGAGGAGATGTTTTTTACAGTGTGTTCGGGGGACAGACAGCTAGCAGATAGTGAGGAGATGTTTTTTACAGTGTGTTCAGGGGACAGACAGCTAGCAGATAGTGAGGAGATGTTTTTTACAGTGTGTTCAGGAGACAGGCAGCTAAGTTCCAGTTATAGAGAGTTTTTTTTTTGTTTTTTGGGAAACAGGCAGCACACTGTCAGAAATAATGTGCAAAATTTGTACCTTAAAGGGTCCAACAGCTCGTCACTGGGGCAGTACCTGAGGTACACCAATTGTACCCTTACAAGGGTACATACTTGTACTCTCTCACAGTTTGTACCCTTTGGGGAGCAAATATGTACCTCTGGGGACAATAATGGACCTAAATGCTCTAGGACAAAAATGTACCCTTAGAAATGGTACACATTTGGCCTTTTAGAGGGTACTGCCCCAGTGACGAGCACTTTGTACCCTGTGGTGGCAAATTTGTACTGTGTACAACATGAGAAACTCAAAAATAAAGTTGTAAAAACTTTATTAACCTTATTTCTTTTACATTCATCAATTACTTTTGTTACAGTTTAACATTAATTGCAGTATTACATTAAAATGTATATGAAAACATCACTGCAAAAACACATTTTCTATCAGGATTTCAAAATTACTTAACATTTTTTAGAATGTCAAATACATAAATGCAACACAGTACATTTAATATATATTTTTACTTAGTACCCTTTTAAGTCACACATACGGACAATTGATTCCTACTAATGTAAATTGGATCAATGCAAAATATTCCACTGAACAATAGCTTTTAACTCTATTTCCTTTGTCCGTTTTAAGTCACAATCACTTTAAAACTTTTAAATGCTTCTAAGGCTAACAAACTTATCATCAATATTGAAAAAGTTTAAACTATGTCACGACAGATCAGGTAAACATCCCAATAATTACAATATGGTGGAACGCGGTGTGCCATTATAGAAGGCAAAAGCCTAAAAAGACACCATTTCTGAGCGGCAGACCCTGTAATCCCAGAGTTCTGCATTTGTCGCTCTGAAAACAGCAGCTGTGTGACATTGCAATTGCCCCAAAAGTGAAAAGGGAAAGTCTGTTTTAAATGTGCTCTAAGTGATGCGACGCGTTTTTTAGGCTACAACATTTGTCACATACAGCAAACATGTCCTCTCTATCTGCTAGCTGCCTGTCGCCTGAACACAATAAAAGAAATTGCTATGTACGGCCCCTTGCGTACAATATGGTGCATGCGCTTTGAGGCAAAACACCAATATTTTAAAACTAAATGTTCTATAACCCAGAATACAGAAACATTTAACCAGCGCTGCAAGAAGTATCCAGATTACTGCAGTAGAAGTACTAATACCAAATGCGACAATACTTTTGAGTTTTCCCAAGACAACCTTCTTAATGAATTTAAGATTGTTACAGGGACAAGTAAAGATATTCTCTTTTCATCACTCCCATTAGCACTAGAGAGATGTATTGCTAGTGTACATGTAAGTGAAAGTACATTTCAAAGCCTGCAGCGTGTTTCAGGGGTCATTATTAACAGTGTAAAATATGCATGTAAAGATGTATTCATTGTTGATTATTTGCATGCAGAGAATATTCCTCTTTTTTTCTTAATCAAATACATTATCAATATTAACACACTGTGGCTTCTTTGCGGTAAGCTTCTTGTCCTAATGTGTTATGATTCACACCTGCATGCATACACAGTCAAAGTTGATTCTCAATGGAGTGTAATAAGACCAGGACAAGAAATGGACTTTCAGTCTTTGGATAATTACAATATTGATGATACGTTGTATGTTACCCTTAAAAACATTTGAAAGTCTTAAAGTGGTTTTGACTTAAAACAGACAAAGAAAAAAGGGGTAAAAAGCTATTGTTCAGTGGAATGTTATTTTAAAGGAAATTACGCTTTTATTACTTACCATCTTCAAGAAAATGGGTTCAATATTTTTGGAATGTCCTGAACTAAGAGAGGTGATACAGTCTACAGATTTTTTAGGTCACCATACATGTTGAAAGAACATTGTAAATCTAAGCTCATGTTGGGTGAACAATTGCACCACATTTTGAGGTCAGAGAGTGAACACAAAATAGGTTCATACTCTTATGTGCCGATCACAGAGGTTTTAAAACACTATTGTTCACATGAGGATATAGTCGACAAAATAAAAGCCAACAGGTATGTGGACAGAGATCCAAATTACTTAAGGGACTTTTCTGATGGTACTGAAGCTTTTTCAAAAATATCTGTAGATTTTCTTGAAGATGGTAAGTAATAAAAGCATAGTAATTGTCTTTAAAATAACAAAATACAATTTTTATGTAATTTACAATTTTCTGTTTGACAGCCTGTGGAATGTGATTTTTTTCTCTACATTTAAGAATGAAGCTACAGAGATTTTCTTTAAAATGTCTCAATAATTACGATACACGTGACGCCTGTAAGATTCATATAATGTAAAAGTTGACTTACAGTCATTTAGCCCACAAGTGATATTGAAGTTGGCTTCGTAGGCATGGATATGGCCAACATGTTGGACCATTTTCATTAAGGTGAAGGTGGTTCTTCTACACCTTGTACATCTTTACGGTCTTGGCATATTTAGTATAGTAGATTGATCACTCGAGTCACAGTGACTGGAAGGGGCTTTTCACCCACCACAGTAATGTTCAGTAGTGTACGTTGTAGAAAGGACAAGGTATTCTTCATGTAGGGTGGGTAAGCCATGTCGAAAACAAAGTAGGTACAGAAGGCTGCTATTACCCCATCCTCAACTCCTGTTCCCCTGCACAGATCCAAGCCGTCCACTTTGACCGTAACCTTCCTGGTAAAGGCCATCTTCCAGTCGGTGTCTACCAACTGTACAGTTGGATAGGGACTTTGAGTGTCATACTGTGTCATACATAAATATCACAACAATGGCAAAGTTAGCAAGTTATTAAAACAGATCAAGCTTCATGCAGCTCCTGAACATTATCAGTATGAAAGTGTAGTATGGCAATTTTTTTGTTGGACACAAACAAGCTTTTTAACCCAAAACCCCTTTCCATTGACTAAAAGAACTAACTACATACCTGTCCCAATGTAATGCACCGGTCAACCTTCTCTTAAAAGATGTGAGGCATCAGGATCAGCGAAGCACGGAGGTCAACGTCTGTAAAACATTGTTAAAAAAGTACTTTGTGTCATTTATAGGCTACGTAGTGCCCTTTGTTAGCTTAGAAACCAGACAAATAACTGACATACAAGTACAGTAAATATGAAGTGATATAGATATAGATAGATATGTGTGTATGTGTGTGCGTGTGTCTATGTACAATCTTATTAGCTACTTTCAGAGGGGCTTTTTATGACTGAGTTGATTGCCTTTAAATAAGTTGTGTACACAAAGCAGATCACAACATGTTGCTTTGTGTAAATTGAATGTGAAAATGTATAAAAACACAGTTACTATTAAATAACCCCAAATGTATGTGATATGAATATTCACTACATACAAAAATGAAACAGACTACCTGGTAGATCCTGAGTCAGGATTTCCTCCCTTCCTTCTGTGTACATCTTGGCTAATGCAGATTTTCTTTGCACCAGCTTGACCACCTTAGGCACTATGCCAGTGAATCCCTCTTTCCAGCGTCTGTACACGTTCACCGTATATGGATGGATCCTGTCAACCTCATCGCACAACTGAAAAGAGTTGACAGAAATGAGAAATGCATTAAACTAATTATACATCATTGTTTCAAAACTGAAAGACCAGGCCAGTATCATACAGTATGATAAAGGTGCAGGGCTCCAGACCTTTGTGACCATTAACCATTTATTTTGAATGGGGGTAGTAGCCGGAACAAACTGCAGCTGCCTGATCTCAAAAGTTGAGATTGAGTCAACCTGACTTCAGGCTGCGGTGCCGTTCCCGTTTTGAGGCAGTGATAAGAGTCCTGTGCAGTAAATGGGAAACCTCCCCGTCTCTATCACTACCACAAGAAAGATTAAAAAAATTATGAGGAAAACGAAAAAAACACTGAACTGCCCAGAAGTTAAATAAAGCTGGATTCAAGTACGACAGGAATGACAGTACAGTAACGTTACTCCCCATTCAGTGTTAACTAAAAAAGATAGAGGGAGGTAGAGCCTGTATGAGTCAGTGTCTATAATACAGTAAGTTGACAATAATGATACTTTTACATTTTTGCTCTGTTACTATTCACAAACACATCCTGTAAAATGTTATCATCATTTTTCAGAAGAAATTAAAGTAGTTATATATTAAGAAAGTAAATATACACATCCTGTACAAAAAGCATGCAATGGTTAGCTAAGAACATACAACATTTTACATCCATAGCTAAAGTTACACTAACAAGTTTCTGGTCACCGTTACAGCTGTAAACGAATTTGATAAGCATTAAACTTTAAACCAATAATGCCAGGTTTAGCAGCCTGCATCTGTACAGAGCAGCTTACAGATCTGTCATAACGTTAACGTTACACTCACTCTAGTGCTAACGGTAAATGAAAAGAGACATTGACAAATCAATAACGTTAGACCTTGAGTCCAAAAATCTGCGGCTTCTCTTTCAGGCAGAGCTTGTAACGCCAAGACGAGGGGAGGGGGGCACACAGGAGGGCTTCACATACTAAAGTTAGCCAAACCAAAGTTAAATGCTAATATAGCTAGCATTCTCCAAACTCAACAAAACACTCCCTATTTAGACAGTTCTCTACACAACGGCACTTCACCAGCTCCACAATTAATTATCTGGCTAGCTAATGAATTTACATGCTTTTATCAAGTGTGTAAACCCCACCTAACATTAACCTTAGCAAATAGTTCGCTGTACTACTTTTTTAGCTAGCAAGTAACAACTTCCGTACAACTCATTGTGAAAAAAAGGAATATATATATATAACGTTATAGTAGAGATGGTCTGCAAAGCCACACATTAGGGTCATGTGCAGGCCATAACGTTAACCAAATTTTCGAATGGCAAACGGCTGATTTAATTAACTGACATAGCTAGCTAGCTAATTTTTCTAGATAATGCTAACGTTAGCTAGCTAGCAATTGTTTTTACAGTGTTCAGGGGACAGACAGCTAGCAGATAGTGAGATGTTTTTTTACAGTGTGTTCAGGGGACAGACAGCTAGCAGATAGTGAGATGTTTTTTACAGTGTGTTCAGAGGACAGGCAGCTAGCAGATAGTGAGGAGATGTTTTTAAGAGTGTTCAGGGGACAGACAGCTAGCAGATAGTGAGGAGATGTTTTTTATAGTGTGTTCAGGAGACAGACAGCTAGCAGATAGTGAGGAGATGTTTTTTACAGTGTGTTCAGGGGACAGACAGCTAACAGATAGTGAGGAGATGTTTTTACAGTGTGTTCAGGGGACAGACAGCTAGCAGATAGTGAGGAGATGTTTTTACAGTGTGTTCAGGGGGACAGGCAGCTAGCAGATAGTGAGAGATGTTTTTACAGTGTGTTCAGGGGACAGGCAGCTAGCAGATAGTGAGATGTTTTTTACAGTGTGTTCAGGGGACAGACAGCTAGCAGATAGTGAGGAGATGTTTTTTACAGTGTGTTCAGGGGACAGACAGCTAGCAGATAGTGAGATGTTTTTGCAGTGTGTTCAGGAGACAGACAGCTAGCAGATAGTGAGATGTTTTTACAGTGTGTTCAGGGACAGACAGCTAGCAGATAGTGAGATGTTTTTACAGTGTGTTCAGGGGACAGGCAGCTAGCAGATAGTGAGGAGATGTTTTTACAGTGTGTTCAAGGGGACAGACAGCTAGCAGATAGTGAGATGTTTTTACAGTGTGTTCAGGGGACAGGCAGCTAGCAGATAGTGAGGAGATGTTTTTACAGTGTGTTCAGGGGACAGGCAGCTAGCAGATAGTGAGATGTTTTTACAGTGTGTTCAGGGGACAGACAGCTAGCAGATAGTGAGATGTTTTTACAGTGTGTTCAGGGGACAGACAGCTAGCAGATAGTGAGATGTTTTTACAGTGTGTTCAGGGGACAGACAGCTAGCAGATAGTGAGGAGATGTTTTTGGTGTGTTCAGGGGACAGGCAGCTAGCAGACAGTGAGGAGATGTTTTTTACAGTTGTGTTCAGGGGACAGACAGCTAGCAGATAGTGAGGAGATGTTTTTTACAGTGTGTTCAGGGGACAGGCAGCTAGCAGATAGTGAGATGTTTTTACAGTGTGTTCAGGGGACAGACAGCTAGCAGATAGTGAGGATGTTTTTACAGTGTGTTCAGGGGACAGACAGCTAGCAGATAGTGAGGAGATGTTTTTACAGTGTGTGTTCAGGGGACAGACAGCTAGCAGATAGTGAGATGTTTTTTTATAGTGTGTTCAGGGGACAGACAGCTAGCAGATAGTGAGATGTTTTTTACAGTGTGTTCAGGGGACAGACAGCTAGCAGATAGTGAGGGAGATGTTTTTACGAGTGTGTTCAGGGGACAGACAGCTAGCAGATAGTGAGGAGATGTTTTACAGTTGTGTTCAGGGGACAGACAGCTAGCAGATAGTGAGGAGATGTTTTCTGTATGGGACAACAAATGTAGCCTAAAAAACACATGACATGCGCTTAGAGCCCCTTTAAAACCACAACGTAGCAGTGTAGATGTATTAAAGAGAGAGCATGGAAGTCCCAGATTCTGGTCGTTACAGATTAAAACGTGTCCAAACTATGTTTGACAACACTCCTACTCAAAAAGCGATTTTACAAAAATTTCATTTTAGACATTTATTTACTTTTCTTTATTCATATATATATATATATATATATATATATATATATATATATATATATATATATATATATATATATATATATATATACATATATATATATATATATACCGCTACTGTGAGACCCAAGAGTTTAGTAAACTAATTTCAAGCACCAAAACATATGAGTGTAGGTATGTTTTCAAATATTTCAGCTTTAGCTTTCCAAATTATCTCTTCACACGTTGCTCTGGAACAATTTTTGGGCGTCACGCTACAGAAAGAGGAGTTTGATCTGAACACTTTGATATGAAACACACCCTTGTGTGTGTGTGTGTTCTCTGTGTGTGTGTGTCTGTGCTTGTGTGTGTTGTGTGTGTCTTTATGTGTCTGTCTGTCTGTCTGTGCTTGTGTGTGTTTGTGTGTGTCTTTATATGTGTGTGTGTCTTTATGTGTCTGTCTGTCTGTGTGTGTGTGTGTGTGTGTGTGTGTGTGTGTGTGTGTGTGTGTCTGTGTGTTTGTGTCTGTGCATGTATGTGTGTGTGTGTGTGTCTGTGCATGTATGTGTGTGTGTGTGTGGTGCATGTATGTGTGTGTGTGTCTGTGAGCCTGTGTGTGTCTGTGCATGTATGTTTGTGTCGTGTGTCTGTAAAGCTTGACTGTGTGTGTGTGTGTGTGTGTGTGTGTGTGTGTGTGTGTGTGTGTGTGTGTGTGTGTGTGTGTGTGTGTGTGTGTGTGTGTGTGTGTGTTTTGTAAACTCATTTCAAGTTGCAAAACATATGAGTGTAGGTATGTTTTCAAAAGAGATTTGACAAATATTTCAGCTT
>NC_053129.1:35282642-35292642 GCF_010015445.1 Perca fluviatilis
TCCATATGTGTTCATTCATAGTTTTGATGCCCCTCTAAGTGAGAATCTACAATGTAAATAGTCAGCGAAAATAAAGAAAACATTACATTGAATGAGGTGTGTCCAAACTTTTGGTCCTGTCATTATATCATATATATATATATATATATATATATATATATATACTATATATATAATGTCTGTACCTTTAAAATGTGTCCCCTTTTCAGCCCTTCTGAGTTTGCAGGTTGTACAGCATCGGTTCGATACTCAGCCGAAATTCCTCTTCTTCAAAGAAATGTTCCGAAAACATTTCCTGTGAGAAATAATATGCCGCTCTTAAATGTGCGTTTATGATCGCTAAAAGTCGATTCAAACATTGTTCTTTTAGGATTTTCCCTGAGGCGAGAGTCGAGCTGGATTTAACTCTATCCAAATGAGGAGCGGTCGACTGACGTCTCTACTTCTCTCACCAAAACATACCCAAAAAAACATAGAAACAAAGCGCTTGGAAGCATCCCAAAAAACCACCACAACAAAGGCATTAAAAAATATCTAAAAATTCGCGGTGACACTACACAGAAAGCACATGTCCCCGGCTGCTTACAGAGCCGATCAATGAAAAGTGTGTAAAACCCCTGAGGACACAGACCTTACATTACATGTAATGTGTAGCATCGCCTGGGTATGCAAGGGTATATATATATATATATATATATATATATATATATATATATATATATATATATATATATATATACTATATATATATATATATGTTAATATTTGTATATAAGAGAAGAATTGTGTTAAATTGTTTTGTATTTAACTATTTGAAAGGAGATAAAAATAGAGAAAGGGGTAAGACTAGAAACATTTTTTTTAATGAACTCTCTTCCTACTCCTTTTGAACATGGGGAATTTCTTAGTTTGAATTACTCCTAATAATTTTGGTAGATTGTGTTGAGAAGTACATGTCCTTATTTATCTGTCATTTTAATTTTATTAATATAGGTTAATAAGAATGTATAATATATATATATATATATTATATTTTTTTTTATATAATTTTAATGTGTGTATATATATGTATATGGTATATTATTTTTACCAAACAAACAAACTACTCCTACATGGGGTTACACCAGTACAGCAATATGATTCATATTTTTACTTCTAAGATTAGAGTGCGTCTCATCCTGAGTCACAGTTTCCTAAGGGGCGCCCACAAGAAAGCGGAGAAAGTAATGGACAAGTTGAATCAAGGGATTTCTTTCACTGATCCATGATTCAACACTGCCCATTCTTCCCCTCTTATCTCTGGAATAATGATATGTGGAGTTCATAACAGTCTTTTCCTGAGAATTACATAACCTTTCAAACTAAGCGTCAAACACCCTACTTGGGGTCTTTAGTGTGTGTGTGGATGTGGTGTGTGTGTGTGTGCGTCTGTGTGTGTGTGTGTGGTGTCTCTGTGTGTGTGCATTGTGTCTGTGTGTGTGTGTGTGTCTTGTGTGTCTGTGTGTATGTGTGTCTGTGTGTGCGTTGTATGTATGTGTGTATGTGTCTGTGTGTGATAAAGCGTCTGTGTGCAGCCATCGTGTGTGTATGTCTGTGTGTGTGTGTGTCTGTGTGTGTCTGTGTGTATGTGTGTGTGTGTGTCTGTGTAAAGCTGTGTGTGTGCGTCTGTAAAGTGTGTGTGTGTGTGTGTGTGTGCGTGTATGTGTGTGTGTGTGTCTGTGTGTGTAAAGCGCGTCTGTGTGTAAGAGTGTAGTGTGTGTGTGTGAGGCGTCTGTGTGTGTGTGTGTGTGTGTGTGCGTGGCGTCGTGTAAAAGCCCGTAGGAAAATGTGGGTGGTGTCTGTGTGCGCCTGTGTGTGTGTCTGCTGTGCAGGCTTGCTAGCGTGTGTGTGTACGTGTGTGTCTGTGTGTGTCTCTGTGCAGGCTGCTTGTGTGTGTCTGTGTAGCGCGTCTGTCTGTCTGTCTGTCTGTCTGTGTGTTTTGGAGTCTTTTCCTGAGAATTACATAAATCCTCACAGGAGAAAGAATTAATGTGTCTTTCGTTCTCTAGAAAGGACTCTCTAATGCTTCTTCTTTCCCCTCTCGTTTCTTTTTGTCTTTCTTTAGCGCGGGAGTTCCTTATGTGAATTGAGGATCTAAACTTACAGTGTTCTGTAATGTAAAACCCAACCAGCTAGCAGATAGTGAGGGATGTTTTAGTGTGTTCAAAAACGGGCAGCTAGGGGCATGAGGAGATGTTTTTACGTGTGTTCAGGGGACAGCAGCAGCAGATAGTGAGGAGATGTTTTTTACAATGGATGTAAGCCTCAGGGGACAGACAGCTAGCAGGTATAGTGAGGAAGATTTTTTACAGTGTGTTCAGAGGGACAGCTGTAGTAGATAAGTGAGGATGTTTTTAAGTGTGTTAGGGGGAGAGACAGCTAGCAGTGAGGAAGTTGTTTACAGTGTGTTCAGGGGACAGACAGCTGCAGGGCAGATGAGGGAGATGTTTTAGTGTGTTCAGGGACAGACAGCTAGCAGATAGTGCAGGGAGATGTTTTTACAGTGTGTTCAGGAGACAGACAGCTAGCAGATAGTGAGGAGATGTTTTTTACAGTGTGTTCGAGGGGACAGACAGCTAGCAGATAGTGAGGGGATTTTTTCAGTGTGTTCAGGGAGACAGACAGCTAGCAGATAGTGGGAGATGTTTTTACAGTGTGTTAGGGAGACAAGGCAGCTGCACTGTCAGAAATAATGTAAAATTTGTACCTTAAGGGGAGGTCCAACAACTCGTCACTGGGGCAGAGTACTCTCGAGGTCCTGGTGTACCCAACTACAAGTGCAATACTCTTACAGTTTGTACCCTTTGGGAACAAATATGTACCCTAGGGGACCAATGGACCCTCATCTCTAGGACAAATGTACCCTTAGAATAGGTACTGTTGTGCTTTGAGATACTACTTGTTGACACTTCCCTGTGGTGGCAAGAATTTGTACTGTGTACAACATGAAACTCAAAGTAAAGTTGTAAAAAACTTTATTAACTTATTTCTTTTACATTCATCAATTACTTTTGTTACAGTTTAACATTAATTGCAGTATTACATTAAAATGTATATAGAAAACATCACTGCAAAAACACATTTCTATCAGGATTTCAAAATTACTTAACATTTTTTAGAATGTCAAATACATAAATGCAACACACAGTACATTTAATATATATTTTTACTTAGTGCCCTTTTAAGTCACACATAGGACAATTAGAGTTCTGTATAGGGTGGATCATTTTGAAATATTCCACTGAACAATAGCTTTTAACTCTATTTTAAGCATCCATTTTAAGTCTGAAATCACTTTAAAACTTTCAAATGCTTCTAAGGCTAACAAACTTATCATCAATATTGAAAAAGAAGTTTAAAACTATGTCACGACAGATCAGGTAAACATCCCAATAGTACAATGGTGGAGCGTGATTATTGCCAAATTTATAGAAACCTAAAAGACACCATTTCTGGCGGCAGACCCTGTAATCCCAGAGTTCTGCAATTGTGGCTCCTAAATAACCGCAGCCGTTTCTTTCACGGTATGTTTCGTCTTTGAAACTTCCGCCAAGGGTGAACGTTGGAACGTTTTAAATATGATCTAAGTGATACGGCCATGGAGTATTTTGGCTACAACATTTGTCTGTCCAGCAAACATGTCCTCTCTACCTGCTAGCTGCCTGTGACGCCCTGAACACAAATAAAAAATTCGCCATGTACCGCCCCCTTTGTGCATTACAATATGGTGCAGCGCCGGAGGCATAAAAAAAAAAAAAAACACCAATATTTTAAAAACTAAATAGTTCTATAACCCAGAATACAGAAACATTTAACCAGCACTGCAAGAAGTATCCAGATTACTGCAGTAGAAGTACGAGATACCAAATGCAACAATACTCTTTGAGTTTTCCCAAAGACAACCTTCTTTAAATTTAAGATTGTTACAGGGAAGAGTAAAGATATTCTCTTTCATCACTCCCAATAGCAACTAGAGAGAGATGTATTGCTAGTGTACATGTAAGGGTAGTAATACCAAAGGGCGTGTTTCAGGGGGTCATTATAACAGTGTTATGCATGTAAAGGATGTATTCAGCTTGGATTATTTGCATGCAGAGAATATTCCTCTTTTTTTTCTTAAATCAAATACAGGTATCACTAACAACACACTGTGGCTTCTTTCTTGTTAAGCTTCTTGTCAACAATGTATTAAAATTCACACTGCAGGCATACACAGTCAAAGTTGATTCTCAATGGAGTGTAATAAGATCAGGACAAGAAATGGACTTTCAGTCCTTGGATAATCATAATATTGATGATACGTTGTATGTTACCCTTAAAAACATTTGAAAGTCTTAAAGTGGTTTTGACTTAAAACAGACGAAGAAAAAAAGGGAAAAAAGCTATTGTTCAGTGGAATGTTATTTTAAAGGAAATTACGCTTTTATTACTTACCATCTTCAAGAAAATGGGTTCAATATTTTTGGAATGTCCTGAACTAAGAGAGGTGATACAGTCTACAGATTTTGTAGGTCACCGCCATGCTTGAGAAAGAACATTGTAAATCTAAGCTCATGTTGGGTGAACAATTGCACCACATTTTGAGGTCAGAGAGTGAACAACAAAATAGGTTCATACTCTTATGCCGATCACAGAGGTTTTTAAAACACTATTGTTCACATGAGGATATAGTCGATAAAAATAAAGCCAACAGGTATGTGGACAGAGATCCAAATTACTTAAGAGGACTTTTCTGATGGTACTGAAGCTTTTCAAAATATCTGTAGATTTTCTTGAAGATGGTAAGTAATAAAAGCATAGTAATTGTCTTTAAAATAACAAAATACAATTTTTATGTAATTTTACAATTTTCTGTTGGACAGCCTGTGGAATGTGATTTTTTCCTCTACTTATTTAAGAATGAAGCTACAGAGATTTTCTTTAAAAATGTCTCAATAATTACGATACACGGACGCCTGTAAGATTCATATAATGTAAAAAGTTGACTTACAGTCATTTAGCCCGCTGTGATATTGAAGTTGGCTTGGGGCATGGATAAGGCCAACATGTTGGACCATTTTCATTACGGAAGGTGGTTTCTTCTACACCTTGTACATCTTTACGGTCTTGGCATATTTAGTTAGTAGATTGATCACCGAGTCACAGTGACTGGAAGGGGCTTTCACCCACCACAGTAATGTTCAGTAGTGAATGCGTTGTAGAAAGGACAAGGTATTCTTCATGTAGGGTGGGTAAGCCAATGTCCAAAACAAAGTAGGTACAGAAGGCTGCTATTACCCCATCCTCAACTCCTGTTCCCGCGCACAGATCCAAGCCGGCTCCACTTTGACCGCGAACCTTCCTGGTAAAGGCCATCTTCCAGTCGGTGTCTACCAACTGTAGTTGGATAGGGACTTTGAGTGTCATACTGTTAAAACATAAATATCACAACAATGGCAAAGTTAGCAAGTTATTAAAACAGATCAAGCTTCATGCAGCTCCTGAACATTATCAGTATGAAAGTGTAGTATGGCAATTTTTTTGTTGGACACGACCAAGCTTTTTAACCCAAAACCCCTTTCCATTGACTAAAAGAACTAACTACATAACGCTGTCCCAATGTAATGCACCGGTCAACCTTCTCTTAAAAGATGGGAGGCAACAGACGACGCGCACGGAGGTCAACGTCTGTAAAACATTGTTAAAAAATACTTTTGTGTCATTTTATAGGCTTAATGAGTGCCCTTTGTTAGCTTAGAACCAAGACAAATAACTGACATACAAGTACAGTAAAGTATGAGGATATAGATATAGATAGATATATATGTGTGTATGTGTTACGTGTGTCTATTTAACAAATTAATCTTATTAGCTAACTTTCAGAGGGGCTTTTTATGACTGAGTTGATTGCCTTTTAATAAGTTGTGTACACAAAGCAGATCACAACATGTTGCTTTGTGTAAATTGAATGTAAAAATGTATAAAACACAGTTACTATTAAATAACCCCAAATGTATGTGATATGAATATTCACTACATACAAAAATGAAACAGTAGACTACCTGGTAGATCCTGAGTCAGTTTCCCTCCCTTCCTTCTGTGTACATCTTGGCTAACGCGGATTTTCTTGCACCAGCTTGACCACCTTAGGCACTATGCCAGTGAATCCCCTCTTTCCAGCGTCTGTACACGTTCACCGTATATGGATGGATCCTGTCAACTACCCTAATCGCGCAACGAAAAGAGTTGACAGAAATGAGAAATGCATTAAACTAATTATACATCATTGTTTCAAAACTGAAAGACCAGGCCAGTATCATACAGTATGATAAAGGTGCAGGGCTCCAGACCTTTGTGACCATTAACCATTTATTTTGAATGGGGGTAGTAGCGGAACAAACTGCAGCTGCCTGATCTCAAAAGTTGAGATTGAGTCAACCTGACTTCAGACGCGTTGCGGCGTTTCCCGTTTTGAAGCAGTGATAAGATCCCTGTGCAGTAAATGGGAAACCTCCCCGCCTCTATCACTACCACAAGAAAGATTAAAAAATTATGAGGAAAACGAAACAAACACTGAACTGCCCAGAAGTTAAATAAAGCTGGATTCAAGAACGACAGGAATGACAGTACAGTAACGTTACTCCCCTTCAGTGTTAACTAAAAAAAGAATAGAGGAGGTAGAGCCTGTATGAGTCAGTGTCAATAATACAGTAAGTTGACAATAATGATACTTTTACATTTTTGCTCTGTTACTATTCACAAACACATCCTGTAAAATTGTTATCATCATTTTTCAGAAGAAATTAAAGATATATATTAAGAAAGTAAATATACACATCCTGTACAAAAACATGCAATGGTTAGCTAAGAACATACAACATTTTACATCCATAGCTAAAGTTACACTAACAAGTTTCTGGTCACCGTTACAGCTGTAAAACGAATTTGATAAGCATTAAACTTTAAACCAATAATGCCAGGTTTAGCAGCCCGCATCTGTACAGACAGCACACAGATCTGTCATAGCATTAACGTTACACTCACTCTAGTGCTAACGGTAAATGAAAAGAGACATTGACAAATCAATAACGTTAGACCTCGAAGTTCAAAAAATCTGCGGCTTCTCTTTCAGGCAGAGCTTGTAACGCCAAGACGAGGGGAGGGGGGCACACAGGAGGGCTTCACATACTAAAGTTAGCCAAACCAAAGTTAAATGCTAATATAGCTAGCATTCTCCAAACTCAACAAAACACCCCCTATTTAGACAGTTCTCTACACAACGGCACTTCACCAGTCCCACAATTAATTATCTGGCTAGCTAATGAATTTACATGCTTTTATCAAGTGTGTAAACCCCACCTAACATTAACCTTAGCAAATAGTTCGCTAGCTAACTTTTTTTTTTGCTAGCAAGTAACAACTTCCGTACAACTCATATTGTGTAAAAAAGGAATATATATATATAACGTTATAGTAAGATGGTCTGCAAAGCCACACATTAGGGTCATGCAGGCCATAACGCTAACAAAATTTTCGAATGGCAAACGGGCTGATTTAATTAACTGACATAGCTTAGCTAGCTAATTTTCTAGATAATGCTAACGTTAGCTAGCTAGCAATTGTTTTTACAGTGTGTTCAGGGGACAGACAGCTAGCAGATAGTGAGATGTTTTTTACAGTGTGTTCAGGGACAGACAGCTAGCAGATAGTGAGATGTTTTTACAGTGTGTTCAGAGGACAGGCAGCTAGCAGATAGTGAGGAGATGTTTTTTACAGTGTGTTCAGGGGACAGACAGCTAGCAGATAGTGAGGGAGATGTTTTTATAGTGTGTTCAGGAGACAGACAGCTAGCAGATAGTGAGGAGATGTTTTTACAGTGTGTTCAGGGGACAGACAGCTAACAGATAGTGAGGAGATGTTTTTACAGTGTGTTCAGGGGACAGACAGCTAGCAGATAGTGAGGAGATGTTTTTTACAGTGTGTTCGAGGGGACAGCAGCCAGCGCAGATAGTGAGGAGATGTTTTTACAGTGTGTTCAGGGGACAGGCAGCTAGCAGATAGTAGAGATGTTTTTACGCGGTGTTCAGGGGACAGACAGCTAGCAGATAGTGAGGAGATGTTTTTTACAGTGTGTTCAGGGGACAGACAGCTAGCAGATAGTGAGGAGATGTTTTTACAGTGTGTTCAGGAGACAGACAGCTAGCAGATAGTGAGGAGATGTTTTTTACAGTGTGTTCAGGGGACAGACAGCTAGCAGATAGTGAGGAGATGTTTTTTAGTGTGTTCAGGGGACGGCAGCCAGCAGATAGTGAGGAGATGTTTTTTACAGTGTGTTCAGGGACACGACAGCTAGCAGATAGTGAGAGATGTTTTTACAGTGTGTTCAGGGGACAGACAGCTAGCAGATAGTGAGGAGATGTTTTTACAGTGTGTTCAGGGACAGACAGCTAAGCAGGATAGTGAGATGTTTTTACAGTGTGTTCAGGAGACAGACAGCTAGCAGATAGTGGAGATGTTTTTTACAGTGTGTTTAGGAGACAGACAGCTAGCAGATAGTGAGGAGATGTTTTTACAGTGTGTTCAGGGGACAGACAGCTAGCAGATAGTGAGGAATTTAATGTTTTAGGGGACAGCAGCAGAAAAGTGAGATGTTTTTACAGTGTGTTCGGGACAGGGACAGACAGCTAGCAGATAGTGAGGAGATGTTTTTTACAGTGTGTTCAGGGGACAGGCAGCTAGCAGATAGTGAGATGTTTTTTACAGTGTGTTCAGGGGACAGACAGCTAGCAGATAGTGAGGAGATGTTTTTTACAGTGTGTTCAGGGGACAGACAGCTAGCAGATAGTGAGGAGATGTTTTCTGTATGGGACAACAAATGTAGCCTAAAAAACACATGACATCGCTTAGAGCCCCTTTAAAAACCACAACGTAGCAGTGTAGATGTATTAAAGAGGGAGCATGGAAGTCCCAGATTCTGGTCGTGCAGATTAAAACGTGTCCAAACTATGTTTGACAACACTCCTACTCAAAAAGCGATTTTACAAAATTTCATTTTAGACATTTATTTACTTTTCTTTATTCATATATATATATATATATTACGCTACTTTTGTGAACCCAAGAGTTTAGTAAACTAATTTCAAGCACCAAAACATATGAGTGTAGGTATGTTTTCAAATATTTCAGCTTTAGCTTTCCAAATTATCTCTTCACACGTTGCTCTGGAACAATTTTGGGCGTCACGCTACAGAAAGAGGAGTTTGATCTGAACACTTTGATATGAAACACACCCTTGTGTGTGTGTGTGTGTGTCTCTGTGTGTGTGTTTGTCTGTGCTTGTGTGTGTTGTGTGTGTCTTTATGTGTGTGTGTGTGTGTGTGTCTTTATGTGTCTGTCTGTCTGTGCATGTATGTGTGTGTGTGTGTCTGTGCATGTATGTGTGTGTGTGTGTCTGTGCATGTATGTGTGTGTGTGTGTGTCTGTGCATGTATGTGTGTGTGTGTGTCTGTGCATGTATGTGTGTGTGTGTGTCTGTGCATGTATGTGTGTGTCTGTGAGCCTGTGTGTGTCTGTGCATGTATGTTTGTGTGCGTGTGTCTGTAAGCGTGACTGTGTGTGTGTGTGTGTGTGTGTGTGTGTGTGTGTGTGTGTTTTGTAAACTCATTTCAAGTTGCAAAACATATGAGTGTAGGTATGTTTTCAAAAGAGATTTGACAAATATTTCAGCTTTAGCTTTCCAAATTATCTCTTCACACGTTGCTCTGGAACAATTCAGGCGTCACGCTACAGAAAGAGGAGTTTGATCTGAACACTTTGATATGAAACACACAGGTATCGGATATATACAAACACCCTAAAAAGGAGAATTCAAAAAATCTAAAAATGCCCTTAGACCTCAGAGGGATAAAGCCCAAACCAGCTGGAGCAAAGCAATGTTTTTAAGGATAAAAAGGGAATAAAAAGCAGCAGAAACCTTGGGGAA